>NW_006921772.1:4570489-4578055 GCF_000298275.1 Orycteropus afer afer
CTCAGGCAGCTACTGGCTGCTGAGGCTAACAAGCCCAAGGTGGACAAATAAAATGGCGCAGCTGTTACTAAACCACACAGCAGGCCATTAATTCAAGTCTATTGAAAGTCCCAAGGTCAGCAGAGCATGACATGCTGCTGAACAATGACATGGCTACATGCAGATTTCAAGCATGCCATCTGGAGACTATCCCCAAGGTTTCTCCTTATATACAGGAAGCACCACAGCCCTAAAACAGCTACTCAGTTGCTCACAGTAGATTGCACCAGGGAGTTGATTACCAGTCTCATCATGGGGAATACTACATCCAGCTGTCCAGCCACTCAGCCAGGCCCAGCCAAGTTGACACACAAACAACCACCACAGACACTATGCCACCAGAGTTTCTTAAATCTTTCAATAAGTTCCAGTAATTTTCTTGCTGAGGCTCTTGGATTTTCTATGTATCAGATCATATCTCTACAAACAGGGATAGTTTTACTTCTTCCTTACAAATGTGGATTATTTCATTTCCCTTTCTTGCCTTATGGGAGCTCTGGTGGCATAGCGCCTAAGGCATTTGACTTCTAACCAGAAAGCTGGCAGTTCAATTCCACCAACCACTCCTTGGAAGGAAGATTAGGCAATCTACTTCTGTAGCAATACTGTTTTGGAAACCCAAGGAGGGGTCACTATGAGTCGAAATCAACTCGACAGCAGTGAGTTTGGTTTTTTTGTTGTTGTTGTTTTCTTGCCTTATTATTCTGGCTAGATTTCCAATGCAATGTTAAATAGAAATGGAGATAGAGGGCATCCTTGTGTGGTTCCTATTCACAAAGGGAATCATTTCAGTTTCTCTTCATTGAGAATAATATTGCCTAATGAGTTTGTATTTATGCCATTTATTATGTTGGGGAATATCCCTTCTATTCCTATTTTTCTAAGAGTTTTCATCAGGAATGGGTGTTGGATTCTATTCTTTATCTATTGATATGATCATGTGGTTCTTTTCCTTTCTTTTACTTATGTGATAGATTATGTTGATTGTTTTCCTAATGTTGAACCATCCTTGCATACCTGGTATGAATTCCACTTGGTCATGATGATTATTACTACTATTTTTATTTGTTGTTGGAGTCCATTTGCTAGGATTTTTTGAAGATTTTTGCATCTATATTCATGAGGGAAATTGGTCTGCAGTTTTGCACTCTAGTGGTGTGTTTGCCTGGTTTTGGTATCAGGGTTGTAGATTTCTGTTTTAAGTGTACGTAGTCTGCACTTGCAGCACAAATACTAATGAATTAATGAGGCTTTATTGCTGTGGTAGTTAGGGTTTTTAACAGAGCTTCTACCTGACTATCAGTGGGTTAATTTATATTTATCATCTTCAGTTTTGAAGGTGTTCCTGGGTGATGTAAATAGTTAAGAACTGGACTGCTAATCGAAAAGTTGGCTCTTCAAACCCACCCAAAGGGTCTTCAGAAGACAGGCCTGGTTGTCTGCTTCTGAAAAGTCACACCCTTAAAAACTCTATGGGGCAGTTCTACTCTGCACACATTGCGTCACCATGAGTGGGAACCTCTTCGGTTTTAACCTATGTGTACAATCCCCACCAGCCACACCTCGGAAGGAAGGTCGGGCAATGTGCTTCCATAGTGATACTGCCTCAGAAACCCAAGGAGGGGTCGCTATGAGTCAGGTCTGACTCGACGGCACATAACAACAGCAACAACAACAATCCCCAGGGGAACAATTTGAATTATACAGAATTACATTGCCTAAATGCAAGGAGTTAAATTGTCATAAGTACTTGCTCAGGCATAAGATCCAATCAAATGGAAAATTTAATTCTTTATAGAGATATAAAAATGACTTTTTGAGCCAAATGAGATTTCTAAGAAATAATTAGTTCAAGAAGAAAAGAATAATTAAGACAAATCTTTAAGCAATCCTAGAGGTAATGCACTAAATCCATCTATTCTAAAGTGACATAGTAATCCTCTTCTCCAAAAATTGTTTAGTCTTTCTTGATGTAATATGTGGAGAAAATAATGGATCAAAAAAAAAAAAAAAGAATTTCATTAAAATTCATTTTCTCTTATTAGTATTCCTTGAAGATATATACCAAAAAACAAGCACAAAGGTTAGAAAATTAAGATTTTTCATTAAAATAATGTATCATATTGGATAGTTGCAAAAAGAGGATTGTAGCTGGAGTGAATTTCATTATATCTGTCAGAACACATGATTTCTTTTTAAGACAGATCTATATGACCAAACTTTCTGTGTCAATATATTACTTCATACATTTCATTGCTATAAATGTCAGTCACTTGTGATGATCAACTATGATTTTAAAAGTTCCTGAGATCACTATCCCTAGACCTAGATCTGTCTCCTCCCTAGAAAATCTAGTATCATGAAATAAAGCGTGAGCATATTTTTATTTTGCTATTTCTTTTTAATTTAATCCATAACAGTAATTATCCATTTATTCCCATTAAGGTGGTTATATTAAACACGTTTATTTTTCAATTTTATCTTGTCTATTAGAATCCAAAAGAAGCTTAACTAAAAGCCATCAAATTGAACCTTAGAAATAATTTGTAGTACTACTCATTGAATTTGAGACATCTATCTGGTGGCCTAGTTCATAAGGCATTTGACCGCTAACCAGAAGGTTGGTGGTTCAAACCCACCAGCCACTCTGCTGAACGAAGAGTGGAAAATCTACTTCCATAAAGATTTACTACCTCAGAAACCCAAATGGGGTCTCTATGAGTCACTGGTGCAAACTGTTAACACTCAGCTGCTAACTGAAAGTTTGGAGATTCACGTCCACTCAAAGTTGCCTCAAAAGAAAGACCTGAAAATTACTTCTGAAAATCAGCCACTAAAAACCTTGTGGAGCATAGTTGTACTCCACAGTTCCAGGAAGTGATGTCAATGAGTGGACACAGATACTCAACACTCTTCTACCCTCCACGTAAATGATTGCAATATGTCCCACTAATAACAGCTACTATATCTACATGTATTGAATTCACTGTGTTTGCTTGCTTGTTTGTTTTCACAGCTGCTCTGACATTCAAATGCCTGGGAGATCAGTGGCCAGTGTACTGCCGTGTGATACGCGAGAAGAACCTATGTCAGGACATGCGGTGGTATCAGCGCTGCTGTGAGACGTGCAGGGACTTCTATGCCCAAAAGCTGCAGCAGAAGAGTTGACCTCTGTCAGAATGGCTGGCTCTCGACTCTGCAGTTACATTATTTATAAGCACACACACTAGCATGTTTCTCAGACCAAATAGTATCAGATTGCATATAATTTAATCAAATTAATTTATTTTTTGCCTGCCAAACATCAATGTGGTGTTTGTTTTGGTTACACAAACATCTTGTTTTATCTTATATGACTTCTTAAATAATTTTATATGAATAAGTTGGATCCAATTACTGGAATAAAATGAACAAGAAAAAAATCAAGATCATTAGAAATTTTTTAAATTTCTTTTTTTTAATTAGGGCTATATTAAGGTGCTATTCTCTCCCCAACAATCATATTGAGTTATCCCAGAATGTATACTAACTTAGCTTAATAGTTTAGTAATATATGGAGAGAAATAATTGTTTTTGGTGTCATGATACAGAATTAGCCCATTTTCTGTAATCTGTGGAACATAACAAACCTCATACTGTTGAACAGGTTTTCAGAGAATGTATTATGAATTTGGTTCAAATTTAGAGACATCAATAGGAAAATGTCTACTGTAGTTATAACCTTATTTTAATAATGGAAAAGAAAAGTCAAAATGGAGACTTTGATCATGTTCATGAACATGTACTTGAACACAAGTATTGTAACAATGAAACACTGTAAAG
The DNA here is from genome assembly GCF_000298275.1 of Orycteropus afer afer. Lineage (NCBI taxonomy): Eukaryota > Metazoa > Chordata > Mammalia > Tubulidentata > Orycteropodidae > Orycteropus > Orycteropus afer. Next base: position 4,574,351 of record NW_006921772.1, read on the forward strand.
ATTTACACTGAATCACCATTGCACTGTTGATATAGTGTAGAGAAACCATTCTAGAAATGGTAACATCTTACAAAAATATGTATTATTTTAACTTGTTGTCATTAGATTTTAGTTTTTTAAAAAATATTTTTAACAAAAAAAAAAAGCATTGATCCACCCATTTCCTTGTATCGTTTTGCAGGGTTTTGAAAGAGTATAGTATTTAGCCTCACAAATCATTATGAGAATATTTACTAAATACTTTTCAGTCTATTCCCTAGGAACAAGGAAAAACAAAAAGCTTATACAGCTGTTGTAGTTTCATTGTGTTTATTCCTTTTAAAAATTAAGAATGTTTTACAGTTCTGTGAAACGTTAAAAAGTCAGCTTAAAATTTTTCTTGTGAGAAAATGTTGTACATGATTCACATGATTTCTTAGATTTTTCAATAAAATATGTGAAACTTCCTGTTGGGAGACATTTGCTCACAGGTCTCTGACATTTCTACATGTCTTGTAAACATAGGCACTGTCAGTTTTTGTTCTGGACTATCTTTTAAAGGATATTTCCATAGCAAAAAGATGTGGGAGATGGAGACAGTGTCTCTCTCTGGAGCAAAGGCCAGGTGTGGCTACTGCTCATTATAAAAGTTTCAGGTTCCCTAAAATTGGAGTTCCTCCCCTGTAACACAGCCCCATTGTATGTGCAGGTCTCACTTGGCTCTCTTTGTGTTGCCTTGTGAAAATTGAGACTTAGAGAACTGGTACAAGAAAATGTTGAGTCTCTGGCTACTGAAATTGCTGTGAGTAATAAAGTCCTTTGTCTCTAATCTGGGAGTTCTGTGTCTTCTGCCCTGGAACTGTGGCAAGCTAACTTGATAGCTTGCAAGTAGAGTAAAATCTTAACTCTTCAGTTTACCACACTTCTCATTAATATTTCCTTTTCGTTTTAATAATTCGTTTTAATATAGGGGAAGTTTCATTTCTAGATTAGGCCTTACTGTGCATATACTTTAATGTAACTACTAAAATATAAGATTAACTTATATCAACATATATTTTGCTAGATAGGCAAACTGGAGAGCAGAAAAATAATAAGTAAAAAAACAAACAAAGATATCAAATCAATAAAGAAATCCTCATAGCCACTGTATTCTTTTTCTCTGCGACAGGTCACATGATCCAGTCAGGTACTTATATCCTGTTTTTTCATTATCCATCCCAGTTTTCCTTTGCATTTATGAAGCAGTTCATCTGACAATTTTTTCTTGCCTGGTTAGATGACTCAAACCTTCATTCCCGAAGGACCTGTACCATTGACTATATACTGCCTTATGAGGTTGTTGTAATTTTCCATTAACTTTTATCACACAGGATATGGGGGAACAAAAAGGCACCTCAGAGAACCGCTACCATTCTAGACATACCATTCCATCTGTGACTGTGTAAGAGCAGTCCAATTTCTGTTTGAGTATAAGGATAAATTGCCCCATCCAGTACAGAATTCTTTGCTCCCTAAACTTCTATATACCTTCCTCTACATTGCAGTATAGCAGGCAAGTTGTGGCATCTCCACTTTGTTCAGTGTGGCCCACCACTAAATCCAGTTTTCAGTCAAATTGGTAAAGCTCCTCCCAGCCACTTAAACTAACACATTGAATCAAGAATCTCTGTTTAGTGCACCCATATAAAAATAAAATCCAAGCTGATCAACTTCATATTCCTTCACCATAATCCAACACTGTTAAGAAATATTCACATACATGTGTCCCAGGCTTCTGTGAATATTAATTGCCAATATCTTTCATTTTGTTTGGTGTGTATTATTGTTGTTGTTGTTAAGTGTCATCAAGTCAATTATCACTCATAGGAACTCTGTGTACAACAGAACTAAACACTGCCCAGTCCTCACAATCTTTGCTACATGTGAACCCATTGTTGCAGTCACTCTGTCAATCCAAGTTGTTCAGAGTCTTCCTCTTTTTCACTAACATGCTTTATCAAGCACACTGTGCTTCTCCAGGGACTAGTCCCTGCTGATAATATATCCAAAGTACCTGAGACAAGTTCTCATCATCCTCCTTTCTGAGGAACATTCTGGCTATATTTCTTTCAAGACAGAGTTATTCATTCTTCTGGCAGTCCATGGTATATTCAGTATTCTTCACCATCACCATATTTCAAGGACATCAATTGTTTAATCTTGCTTATTCATTGTGCACCATTTGCACGCATATAAGATTGAAACTACCCTGGCTTGAGGTAGGTGCTCCTTAGTCTTCAAAATGACCTCTTTGCTCTTCAACAGTTTCAAGAGGTGTTTTGCAGCAGATTTGCCCAACGCACTAAATCACTTGATTTCTTAACTCCTGCTACCATGAGCATAAATTTCGGATCCAAGTAAAATGAAATGCTCAACAATTGCAATCTTTTCTCCATTTATCACTATGTTGCTTATTGGTCTAATTGTGAGGATTTTTATTTTCTTTATGTTGAAGTATAGTCCATACTTTAAGCTGGAGTCTCTGATCTTCATCAGTGAGTGCTTCAAGTCATCATCACTTTCAGCAAGGAAAGGTGTGTCACCTTCATAGTGCAGGATCTTAATGACTTTTCTTCCAATCCTGATACCATGTTCTTCTTTATATAGTCCATATTCTTGGATTATTTGCTCAACATACAGATTGAGTAAGTATGATGAAGTAATACCACCCTGAAAACATTTTTCCTGATTTTAAACCTTGTGATATTCCCTTATTAGGCTCAAACGACTGCCTCTTGGTCCATATTCAAGTTCTTCAGTCATTAGTGTTCAATGCATCAAATCTATGGTACTACTTCACAAGTTATACTTTGCTCCTGATCTGCTTAGATCTTCCAGTACTTAACTCTTGAGTATATATTTCCAGGAAACTGTATTTGATGGATGTGAGACCTTAGGACCATCAGCAGTACTGTTAAGAAAAGTTTTATTTCAGAGCTATCATAGAGTTTTCTTTTCCCAAACTAGACCTTGAGCTGTGAATTTAATTACCCAAACTTACCATTTTCTCTTTGGATTCTGCACCTCATTTAAAAGCAGTTAATCAACCCTACAGGTATTCTCTTTTTTCAATGAAAATGTTACAATGCAGTAGCTATTTGACTCCAGGTGACTATAGGTGAGAATGTAAATGCATTCCATTAATGATCAGTGTCTCATTTATCTTTGGCAATGGAGTCAGTCATTAATGCTATTTAATCAAATCAAACTAGAGAAGCAATTCTAGCTTCCATTTTTGGATTCTATTCTCTAGAAACACTCTGATACCAATAGCTGTCAAAGTTCAGTCAGTAGAGCCATGTCACTATGAATGTTATGGATAAGAGACTAGAGCTCACACAACTACAGGAGTTACTGGGGAAGAGAAGATCCATAAGAAGAGGGTCAAGGGTCCGAGGAGTCATCAACCATTCAGTTTAAGCGTCCATGTGCAGCCAGTTAAGTATGACTATAAAGGTGCACTGAGGAAGGTTTGGAAGTGTTTCTATGGAATACTGTTTTGTCTGTGTACCTACCTCCTTTGTGGGTCCACAGCCAATCATCTGGTGCTAGATCTGAGTTGCTGTTGGTTAAGAAGGCCAGTGGTTGGGAGAGGCGGGGCAAGATGACGGACTAGGCAGAAGGATTGCACAGACCCTCTTCAACAAAGAAAAGGGAAACCAATTAACACAGACACAGAAGATA
>NW_006921772.1:4584700-4602344 GCF_000298275.1 Orycteropus afer afer
GTAAATTTTGTTCAATGACATGAGACAAATATATGTGAACTGCTGTATGAAAAGTGAATTTACTCTGTAAATCTTCACCCAAATCCTAATTTAAAAAAAAAAAAATAGCACCTAAAAAAAAAAACAAGAGAAGGCCAGTGGTTGGAAAGAAGTGGACATGGAGCTCAGGAGAGAAAGATCAAGATTGAATCTGCCAGGCACCTGTGCCAGTTTGTCACTGCAACTGACAACAAAAATACTTCTGGATTAATAGATGCTGCTTCTACTTTGCTTTCCAAATCTCATGAAAAATTCCTCTTTTGGCCAAATCTAATCCAGAATCACACATGGAAGGTGATTCTGGGAAATGTATTTTCTCTGTTAACTATAGTTGGTTAATATTGCTTTCAATATTTACTTTTCATCAGAGACTGTTGGTGTTGTTGTTATGTTCCATCTAGTCAAACCCGACTCATAGCGACCCCTCCTTGGGTTTCCAAGGCAGTATCACTACAGAAGTAGATTGTCCCATCTTCCTTCCAAGGAGTGGCTGGTAGGTTTGAACCTCCAGCCTTCTGGTTAGCAGTCAAGTGCCTTAGGCACTATGCTACCAGAGCCCCTGCATCAGAGACTAGTGAAATGAAAATCAAAGTTCTCACACACTCTTAAAATAACAGAAAACTCTTCTTTTTGATACTGTGGTGCAACAGTTAAGCTCTTGTCTGCTAACCTAAAGGTTGGTGGTTCTAGCCCACCCAGTGGTTCCATGAGAGAAAGACCTAGTGATCTGCTGTCATAAAGATTACAACCTAGAAAACCAGGTGGCAGTTGAACTCTGTCACATGAGGTTGCTATGAGTCAAAATCCACTCGATGGCACCAAACAACTGCAGGATTCTGCTAAACACTGTACTTACTAAATCTCATAGTAATTTTATTTAGGTAGTATTATTATCCCCATTTTATAGTTGAGAAAACTGAAACTCAAATTATTGTTGTTGATTTTTTAGGTGCTGTCAAATTGTTTCAGACTCATAGTGATGCTACATGCAATAGAATGAAATACTGCCTAGTCCCACACCATTCTCACAATTGTTGCTATGTTTGAGCCCACTGCTGCAGCCACTGTGTCACACCATGTCATTAAGTTATTCCTCTTTTTAACTGACCCTGTACTGTACTACGCATGATGGCCTTCTCCAGGGAGAAGGACTAGGTCCTCCTAATAATATGTCCAAAGTACATGAGAGAAAGCCTCACCATCCTCCCTTTTAAGGAGCATTCTGGCTGGACTTCTTCCGAGACAGATATATTTGTTCTTATTCTTCAATATTCTTCACCAACACCATAATTCAAAGGCATCGATTCTTCTTCAGTCTTTCTTATTCACTGTCCCACTTTTGCATGCATAAGAGGAGATTTAAACTACCATGGCTTGGGGTATGTACAACTTAATCCTCAAAGTGACATCTTTCCTTTGCATCACTTTAAAGAGATCTTTTGCAGCAGACTTGCCCAGAGCAATATGTCACTCGATTTTTTGACTGCTGCTTCCATGGGCGTTGACTATAGGTCCCAATAAAATGAAATCCTTGACAAGGTCAATATTTTTCCATTTATCATGATGTTGCTTATTGGTCCAGTTGTGAAGATTTTGTTTTCTTTATATTGAGATATAACCCATACGGAAAGCTGTAATCTTTGAGGCACTTACTGATGAAGATTGAAGAATATAGTCTGCAGTATGGATTACATCTCAATATAAAGAAAACAAAAATCCTCACAACTGGACTAATAAGCAACATCATGATAAATGGAGAAAAAAATGAGATTTTCAAAGAATTCACATTGCTTAGTTCTACAATCGATGTCAATGGAAGCAGTAGTCAGGACATTAGATCATGCATAGCACTGGGCAAGTCATCCATGAAGGAACTCTTTGAAGTGCTGAGGAGGAAGGATGGCTCCTTGACAACTAAGGTGCACCTGAGACAAGCCATAATATTTTCAATCACCTCATATGCATCTGAGATCTGGACAATGAATAAAGAAGACTGAAGAAGAGTTGATGCTTTTGAGTTGTGGTGCTGGCAAAGAATGCTGAAAGTACCATGGACTGCTAAAAGAACTAACAAATCTGTCCTGGAGGAAGTACAGCCGAAATGCTCCTTGGAAGCGTCTCACCTAGTTTGGTCATGTTATCAGAGGGGACTATTCCCTGGAGAAGATGTCATGCTTGGTAAGGTGGAGGGTTGCCAAAGAGCGGAAGGCTTTCAATGAGATGGATGGATACAGTGGCTGTGACGATGGGCTCAAGTATAGCAAGGATCACAGAGCTGGTGCAGGATTGGGCAGTGTTTTGTTCTGCTGTGGGTGGGGTTGCTATGAGTCAGAAACTACTCGATGGCACCTGACCACAGTCTTTGATCTTCAGTAACCACTTCAAGTACTTTTCACTTTCAGTAAGCAAAGTTGTTTCATCTGCATAGCTCAGGTTGTTAATGAGCTTTCCTCCAATCCTGATGACAATTTCTTCTTCATATAGTCCACCTTTTCAGTTTATTTGCCCATCGTTCAGAATGAATAAGTATGGTGAAAAGAGACAACCTTGATGCACACTCTTCCTAATTTTAAACCATGCAGTATTGTCTTGTTCTGTACAAATGGCAATCTCTTGTTGTATTTACAGTTTTCTCATGATCATAACTAAGTGTTCTGGAATTCCTATTCTTTGCATAGTTATCCATAATTTGTTATGATCCACACAGTTGAATGCCTTTGCATAATCAATAAAACACAGGTAAACATATTTCTGATGTTCTCTTCCTTCAGCCAAGATCTGTTTGACATCAGCAGGTGTGTCCCTCATTCACATCTTCTTCTGAATCTGGCTTGAATTTTTCACAGTTCCCTGTCAATGTACAGCTTGCCACCATTTTTTAATTATCTTCAGCAAAATATTACTTGTGTATGATATTAATGATATTGTTTGAAAATTTGTGTGTTCTATTGGATCACCTTTCTTTGGAATTGGCAGAGATATCATTCTCTTCCAGTTGGTTGGTCAGGTCGTAGTCTTCCAAATTTCCTGGCATAGATGAGTGAACATTTCCTTCGTTGCATCCATTTGCTGAAACATCTTAAGGGGTATTCTGTAGATTCCTGAAGACTTGTTTTTCACCAGTTCCTTCCATGCAGCTTGGCCTTCTTTCTTCAGTACCATCAATCTTCAACTGAAATGGTTGATCACTGACTTCTTTTTTTTTTTTTTTTTTGGTACAGTGACTGTGTATTCTTTCCAACTTCCTTCAAAGAAGAATGCTTCCTGTGTCATTTGATACAAACACAAATTAGTTAGAACTAATAGAGTCCCTCTGAGTTAAAGTCTTATGTACTGAATTACCTTGATTGCCTCCCTCATTCACCAATTTGGAAATATTTTGTAATAGATGCAAAAGAATTTGTAACCTAATTATAGACTTGCTTATAATCAAAACTATCCAACTAATTTTCAAGCTATTTCAGATAATTTGATGAACCCCAACTGTTCATCTGGACATTACACAGGCTTTTTCAGCTGGAAATACTTTCAGATATCCCACTTTCTTATTAGTGCAACATTAAGAGAGAAAAAGAGAAATTTAGAGGAAGGGAGGAGTAGAAAAAGAAGAAAAGAAGGTAAATTAATATCTAGATAATTTGCCTAGTGAGCATGTATTTAATTCTATTTTGCCAATTCTCATGGTTCAGAAAACAATAATTCTGGGAGCAAATCCATGGGGAAATGATACTTTTGAATTATCTTTAAAGAAAGACCAAAACAGTATCTGTATGATAACATTTGACAGTGTCCAGATATCCACAGCCCTTCTTTCATCAGATCACCACTCCTACATAACTACTTTTATTTAGTTATATGCTTTTGTTACAATTGAATGAAAGTATTAATGACAATGAAGGAATAGAAACCCTAAGCCAATATTTTTACAATTATTCTCAAGTAATGTAAGTCTTGAAGGTTCATTTGCAAAGAATAGAATGAGTATTATGTAATCAAATAGATTTGGAGAATGCTGGTTTTAACAAAGCAGAACATGTCAGAGCTTTGATATGAGTGTAAACTACTAGAAAAGAATATGCAGTATGTCGTAAACAGTTTTGACAAAAAAAAAATCTTTATTTCACTGATCATGTTGGAACACAAGTTATAAGACAGAACGCTAAACCATTTTCTGCTTAATTTGATTGAATTATCAATTACATACTACAGTAAAGTTCTAAGAGACTGGAAAAGTCAGTAACAGTCATTACTTATTGAGCAGGGGCTACGTTAAAGCATTTAGACATGATTCATGTGGGGAAGGGCCTATCCACTAGGGCTACTCCTTTGTCATTCATCATCTAGTGTAGGGACTCTTAAGAGAAAAGAAGTAGGAATATATGATTAAACAAATATTGTAAGATGGGGTATACATACAATTTTAAGATTTCAAACAAGAGAAAAAATCCTATCTAGTAAAGAAAATATGGAAAGCTAGGTGTCAGAGATGATTGATGAAGGAGATGGTCAATACCCAAAGATGGGAAAACAAGAATGTTTCCAGGTAGAAGGTCAAGTTTGGTGTGTTGAAGGGGTAAGAGTAAGGAACAGTAGTGGAGGGATGGGGGATAAACTTGATTTCCTGACTGTCAATCATATAGTTTACCTACATGGAGTATAAGAAAAAATAAGGACTGATGTTTTGGGTTGAAGTAGACAAAGGTGGTAGAAAATGGAGACTTCCAGATTTGTAAACAGAAAGAGGCAGTATACAATCCTCTGGGCATATAGAGCATGGTGGAGTCTAAAGGAAGAATGCTTAAGGAATACTGAAGAGTCATTCTGCCTACCTCATACTTTGGCTAAGAAAAAGCCTAATCAAATATATTTGGATGTAGGTTCTGTGTCTTCACTTGCCAGTATAAAGAGCCAAAGACATGTAAGGTTCTTGAAGATGTGTGTTATTCCCTGAAGAAGCATTTAGGAAAAGCAAATAGTCTGAGAAATATTTTTGTTCATTAGACACATTCTGGCAGCAACCAGAAAAACCCAGAATGTACCAAGCACATACACATCACATACTTGATTTTTGAAACACTTGTGGTTTAATGTTTTGTTATTAACTGTCATTATTATCTCTTACTTTCCTTAATAAATGTATTAAAAATGACCCAAATAGATTTCAAATACTGTAACAGTGATAAAGTTTGGATTCAAAAAACTTCTTATAGAAAAATTTAACTGTTTAATCCACTTTTACACCTATAAATAGGAAGGATTTTTTTTTTTTTTTTTTTAAACACACACTCATGCTTGTTTCTATAAAGAAGGTAAGTACTCTCTGGTGTCTTGCTTGATTCAGGAACATTTTGGCTGCTCATTCTTATAAGCTGTATGGCACTCTTCTGAAATCTGGTGCTGATACATTCCACATGTAACCCCTTTTGCCCCTGGAAGAGAAACCTCCCTGCTGAATCAGAAAGCTTTCTAGAAATGCAAAAGTTAGAGACAACCCATGTCTTTGAAAAGCTGATGATGTACCTAGCACAAGTGGGACAGTTTCCTCTTCCTCTTCCTCCAAATGGAAACCCATTTGAAGAAAGTGTGGATCACCCAAAGCACACTTTGAGAAAGCATCTCCATTAGGGTCATCATCACTTCCTGGCTTGCTACACTGTCCACAGCCTCACTCTCACCTTGGCTCTTTCAACAGCAGATGGGTTTACTTAGAACAGTGTGTCATCCAAACCCAGCAGCCATGTTCCCCTTTGCTTCCAAGCATACTGTGTGAACAGTAAAACACATTATAGGAGTTTATAGAGCTAGGAAGAGAGTCAAAGGGACCTCAGATAATGAATGGGTCAAGACAGTAGGTTAGGGAACCAGATAATGATAGCAAACTATAAAGCAAATTCTTCCCAGTTCACCACTCAGAACAAAAACTGACAACCTAAACAAAGTTACTTTTCACATTATCTTGAGACCGTGGGAGTCAGAACATTAGAAGAAACAAGATCCTGCATATCACATGTGAGGCTGTGTTAGCAGGGCCAAGTCAGCTGTGCTGGCTCAGAAATATACAGAGAGTAAAATAAAGTACTGTCTCTACAGGTGGCTTGATTTCTTATGCTCCCCACGATGAACAGTGACACTAGATTTGGGCACCCTTTATCCAAAAAATAATGTCCCCTCAACTGTTGTTTCTGGCTCTGTATGAAGAAATGTTAAGTGCTACAGGTATCTAGTTTTTAGCAAGCTGTAAATTTTAATGAGTACAACTCATCTATCCATTTAGAGCACTTTAAAGGTGTGTGTGGCAGGAGGGAGGTAGAGAAAGGTGCTGCTTGGTTCCATATGCTGATGTGTCATTTTGAAAGTGGTGTCCGGTGGACTTAGACTGCAGCTGGCAGACTTGGTTTCAGATGCCAGTTGGAGCATCCTCAAGCTCATTAATAATGGACAAGTCTAGCAGGAGCAGCCTTGCAGACCTTTGTTTTCCACCATAGATGAAGGGGAGGCATGGATCTCTCTGTTTTGCCAAACAATAACCATCCTGACAAATTCCTGCAGCTAGAAGTGAAGTCTTTAATGAGAAGCTCAGCACTTCTTCAGGCCAGCCTGGTGAGGTTTCCAGGTGGAAATTATCCTGCTGCACAACAGTGGCAAAACCTAGTCTACTCACAGGTGAGATCTGGAGCACAGAAAAATGGTGCCGGGGCTTGTTTCTTCCTCACTCTCTCGTTTTGTTATCTGGGCAAAAGAGAAGGATATCTACCAAACCAAACTCACTGCCATCGAGTCTATTCGACTCGTAGAGACCCCTTCTTGGGTTTCCAAGGCCGTATCACTATGGAAGTAGATTGCCCAATCTTCCTTCCGAGGAGTGGCTGGTGGGTTTGAACCACCAGCCTTCTGGTTAGCAGTCAGGGAACATAGCATAGCACAGGCTGCGGCTCACTCTTTCAGCATAGAGAAGCTTTTTCTTCCTTAATAGAAGGAGGCTCTCTGCAATCTGTTAATGAAATTGGTGAAATCTCCCACCTGTTCGGTCTCTCCTGTCCTTATTTTGCATTTTGCACAGCCCTCATTTCACTCAGAGCTCTGGTGGCTAGTGGTTAAAAGCATTGAACAGGAACCAAAAAAGATGGTAGTTCAAACTCACTGGGCTGGTGAAAGATGAGGCCATCTGCTTTCATAAAGATTTAAGTCATTGGAAACCCTATGGGGCAGTTCTACCCAATCCTATAGGGTTCCTACGAGTTGGGATTGACTCTATGGCAGTGGGCTTGGGTTTTTTTTTGTTTGTTTGTTTTTTTCATTTCACTCTTTCTTTTCAGAAGTTTGCAAACTGCTTGTTTCATTTGTAAATAAAGCTTTGTGAAAAATCCCTCCCTCTGTTTTGATGTAGTTTAAGCATAAAACACCAGAAGCTTCAGTTGGGGGCTTATTACACTAGTCTCTGCAATAGCTGGAGACCACGCATCTGCTAGAGTGGCACTCTTTCATTTCATGCAGAGAAAAGTCAGACAACAGAACAATAGAAATTTAATGATAGCTCTTGAAGAAAAGAAAACACAGGGAACTCTCCACTCTGAAAAGGTGCTGCCTATTTAGATATGCTTATTTTCCACAAGCGTCCACATGGACAAGACATATCAAACAGATCCTTAAACCAAAGCAAATTTTAGTTCTTGTCTTCTTTTGGCTCTTCCTACTTTTTGCTGACCAGAAGAGAAGAATAAAACTGTGATGAATTCCATGTGCTGGAATAAACATAAAGACCCTGACTATTGCACAGCTAATGAAACAGGAATAATCTTTGTTTTAAGACAAGAGGGCTAATGGGGTTAAGGGTTATTCAATTTAGAAACAGGAAGAAGCATTTCATTTCAGAACAGATGTGACTGACCTACAAACCCCTGCAAGTCATTAAATCCTTTGGAGTGGTTCAAATTCCCTGGACAGAAATTTGTTTTCTTTTAAGAAACAGTTGCTACTCATGAATCTTGGTGTAAAGTGACTCCTTTGTGGTGTATTTGTGGGCTCTTCGGGACCTTTATCATGAGATCATTCAAAATCAAGTACACTCAAGTGATTATGTAAGTGCTTCCTCCACCTATAAGAGTTTTTTAATTTATTTCCATTGTAAGGCAGCCTATTATGACAACTGGCTTTTTTTTTTTTTTTTTAATTTTTGTATCTTTCTCTTTTATAATCTCAAGGCTCTTGCACTCTGCCATATACACTGATCTTGTTTGTATGTTGTTTTAGCTTTAAGTTAAATAGAAGGATGTTTCTCCTTTTTCTTACTGTTTATATCATGGAATAAAAGGATTTAAAAATCAACTCAGAAAACCTTGGCCCTCCTATGCTATGAAATTTACTCTAAGAAAACATAGCCAATAAATTCTTTTGAGGTTGGAACACATCACTCTAAAGTCTTTGGTTTGGTACTGGAGTTGACCTATTTCCTTCATGTGGAAGTTCAGTTTAAAGCTCTCTTGAATGTTATTCCTAAACCTGAATCATATGCAAAATTTCAAAAGGTATCTTTTCCTACAGGCCTGGTTGGTCAAAGGAGTTTTTCAAGGAAATAATAGAAGAGAATAATCTGTTTCATGTGTCTTTGAATATGATTCATTGGTGATTGTAAATTTCAAATAAACTTGTTTAGTTATCTTTTTACACTAGAAAAAAAAATAATAAAATGACTGAATGACAGTAAATTGCTAATTTGCTAGCAAAATTATGCAGGAGGTAGTAAATCAATTAAAAGTTCAGATAGTCTAGCTGGCATGGCACAGACAGTGAGTAACAACAATTATATTCACTACTTCAGATTGCAATGTGGCAATAAATTATTATTCTATCCTTGGGTGGCTCTTAAGATCCAGGAGTAATATGTTTATTAGATTAAAATAAAATAGGCCTAAAATAAGTGAACATGGAAATTTTGTGTAGTTGTAATGGTACCTGGAAGAAAACACAAAATACACCAGATATTAAGTGTAAGGGGTGGATAAGATGGCAGGTGTCAAAAAGTTAAGTTAAAGCCCTCACTCTGTAGACTTTAAGCCAATGGGAAAAGCATAGAATAAAGAGGTAACAAACTTCGTTTTCAGTCTTAAATCCAGAAAGCTAGTTTGAGACATGTATCATGACCCTTAATCAGCCCATGCCATAGTATTTCCACTTACAAAATGATCATAATATTAATTCTACATATTTACTTTAAAATGAATGGGAACATAAAATAATATGAGATAAAAGCAACTGAAAGTTAAGGGTTTCTTGTAATGGCACAAGAAGTGTGTGCTGTGTAAGTATCATTATTTACCAATATTCCAAAATGTGTTGACATTTTCCTTTCATTACAGTTTGGAAAACAGCAGATGATATCACTTCCATTTTCTGATTTATGCTGTGAATGGAGATATGTGTGTGTGTGGGGGGGGAATGACAAGATAGAGGGTGGCACGTGGTTAATACATCTGTGAAGCCATGTGGCTCACCCGAGTAGTAGATGTAACAATCACATGAAATCCACACAAACTTCAGAGTTGTATGCACTGATCCTTTGTCCCCAACACTAAGGTGCATGATGTTTGGAATTCATATTATGCATTGGACTTAGCCCACAAACAATGAATGAGAGAGCAGCAGTTGAAATGGTCCTAGATCCTAAATATGAGATTTAATTCTTAAATATAGGTATCAAAATTATGTCAGTGATTTATTTTTTATCCTTTTTTTAAAATTCACATTTCGCTTTCATAGGTAATTCTCTAAGCCATTTTTAGGATATAAGAAAATAAGTACTGATGTTCTCAGGCATACCAGTTGCCCTGGGAACTACCAATTCACTCTCTTGAGTGCAGGTATGCAGCTCTTGTATTTGCAAGGAGAGGATAACAGTAGTATGTTTCCTAATTCCTCTATATTTATACTCCTTAAAGTTTCTCACTAGTGCAATGAATAAACGTTATCCAATTCTAATATTTCTGGTTGTTAAAATAATTTAGAGCATGAATCTGATGAAGGCATTTGAAATTGTATTCTAAATATTTTTGCCAACCCTTTTATACAAAGAGGTAATGAAAGGGAAAAGCTGAATCTTTTTAAGTTTTAAGTTTAAATGACAAAATATGTTTTATCAAATATTGTGGTGAGCCTCCCCCCTTTTTGATTAGTAATTGGATTTCAGAATCATTTCAGACCAACCTCTTTGTTATATCTTTTTCTGACTTCCATCACATCTGTTTCAGAACCCAGTAGCATACTGATTAAACCTGTAAAATGGAGCAGAAGGTCAAGAGACCAAAATGCTGTTCTTCCTTTGACTTCTAGGAAATATCATGTATTGTATTTATTTCTTGGTCAAATTTCCTTTTCTCTCTCTCTCTTTTTTTTTTTTTTTTTTAGTTCTATCATCCCTTTTCCGCTTAAATTATAATGTCTCTTCTATCTCAGGTTTTGTTTTAGTAATACTGTATTTAACTATCTCTGTGTGGAAGCCCTGGTGGTGCAGTGGTTAAGCACTTAGCTGCTTACCAAAATGTTAGTGGTTTGAACCCACTGCTCAGAGGTAGAATGATGTGGCAGTCTGCATCTGTAAAGATTACAGTCTTGGAAATGCTATAGGACAGTTTGTCCTATAGGGTCACTGTGAGCCAAGGCTTTTGCCTCTGAGCACTTATGCCATGCCTTCTCTAAGAATGCTCTAGTCCTAACTTTCCATTTACGGTTTTGAAAAGAACCTCCTCACTTATACAATACAACCACCCCCACACCACCACCCAATTTTTAAGCTTACCCTTGGGTAGATGTTACAAGATTTGGCAGATGCTTAAATCATTATTTAGGGAGTCAATTGAGGAGTATCACCAAGTTGCTTAGATTTTAATTGCAAATATCAGAATATGATTTAGCAAGTTATGCTACATTTATACAGGATCAGAGATTTGAACTTGCATAGTATGCTGCCAGAAACAACACCCAAATTCTCCCACCAAAACACTTCCAGACTAGACCCAAATGTCTCTAGCAGTAAAGCCTGTATTCAAGACACCACATATATTACATCACCATGTGTGGGCCTCCAGAGCTGTGGTTACATGTAGAGAAAGATAAGTAAAAGAGCAAAGAGAGGTCTGGGTCATACCATGGAGGCTCACTGTGTTTTGTCCGGATTTAAAATTTTGCCTTGAACATTTTGATGGGTTAGTGAAGAATTTTAAGCAAAACAGGCATATTTGTGTTTTGTAATGATAATCATGCTAGTAGTAATTTGGAAAACAGAAAGAGGTCAGTGGGGAGCTAGTTTTTAGTAAAAGTTTATCTAATAGGGCATGTGTGCACTCACACACACACATAAACACAGGTGTGCACAAAACACACAAGAGGCCTAGTTTGCATTATGATTATGATAGGGATTAATTTGCATGTATAGATCAAACTGGGAACAATGGCAATCTTCATATCTTGAGTCTTCCTATTCATGGATGTGACATATCTTTCCATTTATTTACTTCTTCATATGGCTTTCAATTATGTGTTATAATTATTCAAACAGGAGTTTTGAATATAGTTCATTAGGTTTATATCTAAGTGTTTACAGGAATTATTGCTCTTGAGGATAGAATCTTTTTAATTAAATTAATACACTATTACTTATGTATAACATTGATTATTGTATATCAATTTGCAATCCAGAAAATGTGTCAAAACTTATTATTTTAACAATACATTTTCTTGCATTTTCTATTTAGATAACTGTCATCTGTACTTGTGTTTCATTATTCAGACTCTCCATTCCTTTATTTATCTGCTACAAAAGACCTCTATAAATTGTTAAGGAGCAAAGATGTCACTTTGAAGATTAAGGTTCTCCTAACCCAAGACACGGTATTTTTTTATCACCTCATATGCATGTGAAAGCTCAACAATAAATAAGGAAGATTGAAGAAGAGTTGATGTCTTTGAATGGTGGTGTTGGCAAAGAATATTGAAAATACCATGGAGTGCCAGAAGAATGAACAATTCTGTCCTGGAGGAAATGCAGCTGGAATTCTCCTTAGAAGTGAATGTCTGAACTTCATCTCATCTACTTTGATCATGTTGTCAGAAGGGATTGGTTTCTGAGGAAGTATATCATGTCTGGTAAGGTAGAGGGTCAGTGAAAAAGAGGAAGACCATCAACAAGATGGACTGACGCAGTGGCTGCAAAGATCGGCTCAAGCATAACAAGGATTGTGACAATGACACGAGACTGGACAGTGTTTCTGAGTCAGAGCCGACTCTATGGCACCTAACAGAATTTATTTATTTATTTATTTATTTATTTATTTTTATATTCTTACTACATTGCTTAGGGTTTTCACTGCAATGCTATGTAGACATGGTGATTACTGACACCCTTCCTTTAATTCTAAACCTAAAATAAATGTTCTAATATTTCACCATTGAGTAAACTAAGTTGTAGAAGTTTTGAGCAGGCTCTTTTTCTTAGTTTAAAGCAAGTCCCTACTATTTCTGGTTTGCTAAGAGAGCTCTGGTAACGTAGAGTCTAATGCAGTTGACTGCTAACCAGAGGCTGGCGGTTCACACCCACCAGCCACTCCTCAGAAGGAAGGTTAGCCAATCTACTTCCATAGTGATACTGCCTCGGAAACCCAAGGAGGGGTCACTGTGAGTTGGATCTGATTCCAAGGCAGTAAGTTTGGTTTGGTTTGGTCTTTGGGCTTTATATTGGCCTCATAAACGGAGCTGGGGAGTATTCCTTGTTTTCCTGGAAGAGTTAAACTAAGACAGAAATTATCTGTTTCTGGAACAGTAGAAAGTGACTGCAAAACTCTCTGGACTTGGTGCTATTTATTTATTTATCTAATTAATTTTTTATTGTGATTTGGGTGAAAGTTTACAGAGCAAATTCACTTTTCATACAGCAGTTCATACACATTTTGTCTCATGACATTCACTGCAATTCCCCACAATGCAACAACTCTGTTCCCACTTCCTCCCCATAGCTACCTCTTCATTGTGTCTTTCCCTCCCATGCACTATTTCCCTGTGCACACACAGCCCTTCTATTCTCCCATGATTGATCTCTCCAAGGAGTGTATCTTCCTAGTGTAAATGTTCAGCTCATATGCCTGTCTTTTATTTGGCTGGAAGCCACAGGAGTGGGTTCAATTCCAGAACTGATGTGTAGCAAGAGGCCATAGTCTCAGGGGTTTCAACAGGCTCTATCAGACCAGCAAACCTTGTCCCTTTTTTTTTTTTTCTTAGGATTTTGAGTTTTCTTCCACATTGTTCTCCCACTCTTCCCAGAATCTCCTACATAGATCCCCCTGTGATTGTTTGACAGTGGTAGCTGGGCATCATCTAGTTCTTCTCATTTCATGATCACAAATGCTAAGGAGCCCATGGTGTACCAGTCACTCAGACTAATTGTTTCCATGTGTCTTTGGTTTTCTTCATTTTTCTTCACTCTGGATGAGGAGAAACCCATTGTTGCATCTAGTTGACTGCTTGCAAGCTTTTAATATTTCAGTTGCTACTTACCAAAGTAAGATGTAGAACAAAATATTTGTATAATATGTTATGTCAATTGAGCTCAATGACCCCTGTAACCATGGTCCTGAGCCCAACTACTCACTCCCTCCAAGTAGCTATCTGTGGCCAAGAAGTGACTACAACCTTATCCCTCGTCAGCTCTACTGCGTACCTGGACATTCTTACAGAACATACAAATACACTTATAGAAACATCATCTGCCAACTGTGTACGTGATCATGGGCATATTCCCCCCTGCATAGACATACCTAGTCATTCAGCCTGTGCCCCCATCTATCCACCTGTAGATCAATGTTTGCCATGACTAACAACACAGTACTGTATGTGCAAAAGGGTTCATCTTTGTTGTCTGTACCTCCCATGCACCCCTCTATGTCTTCCTCTTCCTCAGTGCCACCATGTTGATTACTCACATTTGGTACCTTGCCCTTTCCTTCACCCAAATCAATACTTGTCTCTACCTCTCTAACAGTGTTGCCTCCCCTCCCCTCGCATCCTATGTAACCAACAAAGAAAGTCTTTTTTTTTCCCATATATAAACTTTTCCTTGACTTTTTACAACAGCAGACTAATACAATATTTGTCCTTCTGTGATTGATTTATTTCACTCAGCATGATGTCCAGCAAGTTCATCTACATTATGTGATGTTTTGCTGATTGTACATTATTCTTTAGGGTTGCATAGTATTCCATTGTGTATAGGTACCGTAGTTTGCTTATCCATTCTTCTGTTGATGGGCAACTAAGTTGTTTCCACTTTTTGAGACTGTAAATAGTGCTGTGATGAACATGGGTGTGCATTGTCTGTTCTTGTCCTGGCTCTTACTTCTTTAGGATCTTTACCTAGTAATAGAATGACTTGGTCAAATGGCATTTCTAATTCAAACTTTTTAAAGAATCACCATACTGCTTTCCACAGTGATTGTATAATTCTACAGTCCCACCAGCAGCATATGAGGCTCCTAATCTCTCCACATCCTCCTTGCCAGCATTTGTTATTTTCTGTCTCAACTTTGCTATTAGTGCTGGGGCAAGGTGGTATCTCATTATTGTTTTGATTTGCATCTCTCTAATGGCTAATGATCATGAACATTTCTTCATGTGTTTGTTGGTTTCCTGAATATCCTCTCTGGAGAAGTGTCTATTCATGTCTTCTGCCCATTTTAATTGGATTATTTGTCTTTTTGTTGTTTAGGTGCTGGAGTTTTCTATAAATTTTACAAATAAATCCCTTGTCAGATATGATTTTGCCAAATATTTTTTTCCAATCTGCAGATTCTCTTTTTACTCTTGTGGAGAGTCTTTGGAATCACATAATAATTTAATTTTTAGAAGATCCCATTCATCTAATTTCCTTCTGCTGCATTTTGGGTTATTCTTGATAGTCTATTTATACCATATATAAAGGCCCCTAAATTTTCCCCTATTTTTTCATTGAAGAACTTTATCATTTTAGGATTCACATTTAAGTCGTTGATCTATCTGGAGTTAGTTATAGTGTATGGTGTGAGGTACAGATCTTGTTTCATTTTTCTGCAAATGGATATCCAGTTTTGCCAGCACCATTTATTAAGCAAACATTTTCTTCCCCATTTAATGGATTTAGACCCTTTGTCAAAGATCAGCTGACCATAAGTCAATGAATCTATTTCTTGGTTCTCAATTCTATTCCATTGGTCTATGTGCCTGTCATTGTACCAATACCAGGCAGTTTTGACTACTGTGGCTGTATAGTAGGTTTTGAGTTCTGGGAGTGTGAGACCTCTTGTTTATTCTTCTTCAGTAGTGCTTTGCTTATCTGAGGTATCATTCCTTTCCATATAAAGTTAGTGATTGTTTTTTCCATATCCTTGAAGAATGTTGGTGGGATCTGGATTGGAATTGCATTGAATGTATGGATTGCTTTGGGTAGAAATGACATTTTCACAATGTTCAATCTTCTTATCCATGAGCATAGTATGTTCTTCCATTTATGTAGATCTCTTAGGTTTTCTTCAAGTAGTCTTTTGTAGTTTCCTTTGTACAGGTCTTTTGAGTCCCTGTAAGATTTATTCCCAGGTATTTTAAATTTTTTTTTGGTAGCTATTATAAATGGTATTGATTTCCTTATTTCTTTTTCAACAATCTCTTTGCTGATTTTTTGGATATTGATCTTGTATCCTGCCATAGTGTTGAATCTCTTAGTTTCAGTAGTTTTTTTTTTTTTTTCCTGAGTCTCTTTGGTTTTCTATACATAGGATCATATATTATCAGCAAATGGGGATAGTTTGACTTCTTCCTTACCAATTTAGATGCCTTTGATTTCCTTTTCTTGCCTTATTGCCCTGACTAGGACTTCCAATACAAAGTTGAATAGAAATAGTGATAGAGGGCATCCTTGTCTGGTTCCTGTTTGCAAAGGGAGCAGTTTCAGTCTCTCTCCATTGAGAATAATGTTGGCTGTTTGTTTTGCATAAATGCCCTTTATTATGTTGAGGAATGTCCCTTCTATTCTTTATTTTACTGAGAGTTTTGATCAGGAATTGGTGTTGGATTTTATTGAATGCCTTTTCTTCATCAGTTGATATGATCATGTGGTTCTTCTCCTTTGTTTTATTTATGTGATGGATGACATTGATTGTTTTTCTAATGTTGAACCATCCTTGCATACCTGATATGAACCTCACTTGGTCATAATGTATTATTTTTTGGATATGTTGTTGGAGTCTATTGGCTAGGATTTTGTTGAAGATTTTTGCATCTATATTCATGAGGGATATTGGTCTGTAGTTTTCCTTTTGAGTGATGTCTTTGCCTGATTTTGGTATCAAGGTTATGATTACTTCATAAAATGAATTTGAGAGGATTCCATCTTTTCTTTGTTCTGGAATAGTTTGAGTAGGACTGGTGTTAGTTTTTCTCTGAATGTTTGGTACAATTCTCCAGTGAAATCATCTGGGCCAGGACTTTTTTTGATTGGTTATTTTTTTATGACCTGTTCAATTTCTTCTTTTGTTATGGGTCTGTTCAACTTTTCCACCTCAGTTTGTGTTAGTTTAGGTAAGTAGTGTATTTCCAGAAATCTGACCATTTCTTCCAGATTTTCAATTTGTTGGAGTATAATTCTTCATAGTATCCTGATACTATCTTTCTTATTTCAATTGGTTCTGTTGTGATGTACCCAATTCATTTCTTATTCATCTTATTTGTATTCCCTCTCTCTTTTTGTTTGTTAAATTTGCCAACAGTTTGTCAATTTTATTAATCTTTTCAAAAAACCAACTTCTAGTCTTGTTTTTTTTTAAGTTGTTTTTCTATTTTTTGTTTCATTGATTTCTGCTCAAATCTTTATTATTTCCTTTCTTCTGGTGACTGCAGGCTTTTCTTGCTGTTCTTCTTCTAGGTGTTGGAGATGTTGGTTTAACTTGTTGATTTTGGCTCTTTCTTTTTTGATGTGTGCATTTATTACTATAAATTGGCCTCTCATCACTGCTTTTGCTCTGTCCCCAAAATTTTAGTATGTTGTGCTTTCATTCTCATTTGATTCAAGGAATTTTTTAATTTCATTTATTTTTATTTCTTTTATTACCCAATCATTTTCAAGGAGGTGTTATTCAGTTTCCATGCATTTGCTGTTTTTCCGTTGATCTTCCTATTGTTGATTTTTAATTTTACAGCATTGTGATCTGAGAAGATGCTTTGCATTATTTCAGTGTTTTTAAATTTATTAACTCTTGCTTTATCACTTAACATATGGTCTGTCCTGGAGAATGTTCCACGTGCACTGGAAAAGAATGTATATTTTGCTGTTGTTTGATAACATGCTTTGTAGATGTCTATAAGGTCATGTTGGTAGATTATATTGTTCTGCATCTTTGTTGAGATTCTTTTCTGTTGTTCTATCTTCCATTGAAAGTGATGTATTAAAATCTCCTACTATGACTGTGGAGTCATCTTTTTCTTTCCAATTCTGTTAAAGTCTGATTTATATATTTTGGGGCATTTTCATTGGGTGCATAGATATTTATTATCATTGTTTCTTCTTGTTTGATTGATCATTTAATCATTATAT
>NW_006921772.1:4603069-4615632 GCF_000298275.1 Orycteropus afer afer
ACCATCATATTTGAGGGATAATTTTGTTGGGCATATAATTGTCAATTGGAAATTTTTCTCTTTCAGGATTTTATAGATACCATCCTATTGCCTTCTTGCCTGCATGGTTTCTGCTGAGAAATCAGAGCTGAGTCTTTATTTTTTTAATGCATTTTACGAAAATATATTGTATGCACAGTGAAATACACAAAACTAAAGTGACATGGGTCAATGTTTTTTGTTTTTTTTTGTTTTTTTTTTTTGCGGTGTTCCCTCCGCTGCTCTCCCACTTGTGGCAACCAACAAAGAAAGTTCACTTCCATATATAAACCTTTCCTTGACCCTCCACAACAACAAATTAATACTGTATTTGTGCCTCTGTGATTGACTTATTTCCCTCGGGATAACATCATCCAAGTTTATGCATGTTATGTGCTGTTTTGCTGATTTTACACTATTCTTTAGTGTTGCATATTATCCCATTGTGTGTATGGACTGTAGTTTAGCTACCTATTCTTCTGTTGATGAGATGTAGGTTGTTTCCATCTTTTGGCTATTGTAAATAGTGCTGCAATGAACATAGGTGTGCATATATCTGTTCCTGTTCTGGCTCTCACTTCTCTAGAATATATACCTAGTAATGAGATTGCTGGATCAAATGGAATCTCCAATTCCAGCTTTCTAAGGAATCACCATACTGTTTTCCACAGTGGTTGTATCACTTCACAGTCCCACCAGCAGTGTGTGAGAGTTCCAATCTCTGCACATCATCACTAGCATTTGTTATTTTCTGTCTTGTTGAACTTTGTCATTAGTGCTGGGGTGAGATGGTATCTCATTGCTGTTTTGACTTACATCTCCCTGATGGCCAATGATTGTGACCATCTCTTCATGTATTATCTGGCCGCCTGAATATCCTTCTTTGTGAAGTGTCTATTCATGTCTTCTGACATTTTTCATTTGGATTTTTAATCCTTTTGCTGTTGAGGCATTGAAATTTTGTATAAATCTTAGACATAAGTCCCTTGCCAGATATGTAATTATTGACAAGTATCAATCTGTTGTTGTCATTTTGTTACGTGCTTTTTTGTAGTGTTGATTTCTTTGTTCCATATAATTTTCTATGCTGAGCTTGTTTTGTTTATGAACTATGTTATCACTTCCTTCATTGCTATTGTTTTAGTATTTGCTAAATATTTGTGGTGGTCCTCTTTTTCATTTTGATGTGAAGGTTTATAATTTTTCTTTGAGGTTACCCTGTGATGTATAATTTTCTTCCCAAGTTTACATCAGTCCATTCTATCTTGTAGTTGTCTTGACTTCCCTACCATTTAGAAGTTCTATAACTAGACAGTATTTTCCCTCTTTTTGGTTTGTACTTGTGTTCTTTTGTCAGTTGGTGTCTCTGATTCCCTGTTTTCAATCACATATGCTTATTTACTTTTTATAATTCTATGACTGGGTTGGTTTCTGCGTTATGTTATCATGTGTGTTAATGGTCAGTTATCATTTGTGTTGTTGGTTCTCTCTCTAAAGGACTCCCTTTAGCATCTTTTGTAAGGTTGATCTAGTTTTAACAAATTCCCTTAATTTCAGCTTATATGGAAATGTCCTAATTTCACCATCATATTTGAGGGACAATTTTGCTGGGTATATAATTCTTGGTTGGAAATTTTTCTCTTTCAGGGTTTTATATATACCATCCCATCTCTTCTCACCTACATAGTTTCTGTTGAGAAATCCAAGCTTAGTCTTATTGGTTGCCCCTTGTAGGTAACTTTTGTTTACCTTTTGCTGCTTTCAGGATTCTATCTTTGTCTTTGGTTTTGGTGAGTTTGATGATGATATGTCTTGGTGATTTTTTTGGGGAAGTCTATCCTCTTTCAGGTTTATTGGACTTCTTCAATGGATATATTCTCATCTTTCATCATACCAGGAAAATTCTCTTCTAACAAATCTTTGACAATTTTTTTTCTGTGCCTTTATTTTTCTCTTCCTGTTCTGGAATTCTGATTAGACATAAGTTATTACTTTTTATGGTATCCCACATGAACCTTAGTCTTTCTTCATTCTGTTTTTATCTTTTTTTCTGATTGATCACTTTCCAAAGAAGTATTGAGGCATTTGCCTTCAATCTCATTAATTCTGTATTCCATTGATTCTGTTCTACTCCTTTGCCCAATAAATGTGTTATCTATTTCTGAAAATTTACTATTAATCTTCTGGATTTTTATCTGTAGATTTTGTATCATTTCTAATTTTTCATTTATTTTGTTATTTTGTTCTTGTGTTGACTTTCAAAATTGTTCTAGGGTCTTCTCTTTGTTTTCCTCAATTTTGTCAGTGTTTTCCTTGATCTTTCTCTCAATTCATTGAAGGTACCTAAATATAATTCTTTTGAATTCTTTATCAGAGAGTTCTAATGCTGCATCTTCCTCAGGGATGTATTTTGGGTCTATATCTTGGTCCCTTGTTTCTCCTGCTTTATCTTGCTTCTTTGTGTGGACTGTGATGCTCTGTTGTCTCTGAGGCATTGTGATGTTTTTGAGTTTACATTTAATTGGTTATTGTATGTTGGAGTGACTTGCCCACCATTTTTGTTTTCTTTGTTTTGTTTATATGTTATCTAAATAAGCAGGGTACTGTGCTGTGCTCCTCTATTCACTAGTTGGCAGCACCTATACACTCACCACCTGTTCCATTCCAGTTGTCTGCCTTTTGTATGTCCCTGCCATCCTTGGCAAATGGATACTATTCTTAGCTCTCTGGAATCTGGATGAGAATGCTATAACTTTAAAATAAAAAATGGCCACCCCTTGTAAATATTCAAAATGGCAGTACCCTCAGTCACTTTAAATATCAAAATGGCAGCCACTTGTAAACATTCAAAATGGCTGCTCCCTTGGTCACTTTAAATATCAAAATGACCACCACTTATAAACATTCAAGATGGCTGCACCCTTGGTCACTTTAAATATCAAAATGGCTGCCACTTGTAAACAAATAAAATGGTTGCACCCTCCAGACTGCTGAAAGTCCACAGCTCAGGTTGTCTCCCTCCTGACTGTTTCCCTTCCTAGTCATAGGCCACCATCCTGGCAGCCCTAGATAACCAGGGCTGATCTGTAAGTCAATTCTCAGGTCCCAACACCACTTGGAAATATTCATTCTGTTGATCCCGTCAGAGTAGCTGACAATCCACTGCTCCAACCCTCTCTGTACTCAGTGTTTTCATTCAGGTTTTTCCACTAATTGGTGCCTAATCCACTTCTGTATAGTTCCTCTCAAAGCTCAAGGCTCCAGGATTATCTTCTCCATCTCCGTCATTTGGTTTCTCTTTTCTTTGTTGAAGACCGTCTGTGTAGCTTCTCTGTCTTATTCCTCCATCTTACCAGAAGTCTTTCAGAGCTTAATCTTACTGGTTGACTTTTGTAGGTAACTTTTCTTTTTTCCCTGCTGCTTTTCAGGATTCTTTCTTTGTCTTTGGTTTTGGTGAGTTTGATAATGATATGTCTTGGTGGTTTTCTTTTGGGGTCTATCCTGTTTGGGCTTCATTAGACTTCCTGAATGGATATATTCTCATCTTTCATCATATCAGAGAAATTCTTTTCTAACAAATCTTGGACAATTTTCTCAGCGCTTTTCTTTTTCTCTTCCTGTTCTGGAACATAGGTTATTCCTTTTCATGGTATCCCACATTAATCTTAGGTTTCTTCATTTTGTTTGTTCTTTTTTCTGATTGATCCCTTTCTAACAAAGTATTGAGATATTTATCTTGAATCTCATTAATCCTGTCATCCACTGATTAGATTACTCTCCTTTGCACATTCAAAGTGTTATCTATTTCTGAAAATTTAGTATTAATCTTCTGAATTTCTATTAATAGATTTTGTATCATTTCTAATTTTTCATTTATTTTGTCATTTTGTTCTCACACAAATTTGTTCTAGGGTTTTGTTATGTTTTCCTTAATTTTTTCAGTGTTTTCCTTGATCTGTCTTTCAATCTGTTGATGGTACCTAAATATAATTCTTTTGAATTCCTTTTCAGGGAGTTGTAATGCTGCTTCTTCCTCAGGTATGTGTTCTGGACCTGTTTCCTGGTCCCTGTTTCTCCTGCTTTATCTTGCTTCTTTTTGTGGACTGTGGTGGTCTGTTGTCTCCAGGCCATTGTTACTTTGTTGTATTTATACTTAATTGATAATTGCATGTCAGAGTGATTCACCCAAGATTTTTTTTTTTTTTTGCATGTATTTGAGTAAGCAGGGTACTGTTCTCCTCTATTCACTAGTTGGTAGGACTTATGCACTCACTACCTGTTCCTGGTGGGTGTGATAGAGAATGAGAGTGACTGCACTGATCTCAGTTAACTATTTGTGAAGATCAGTTAAAGGTGAGTCGGGCTTATATTGGTTGTTGTGCATCATTGACCAGATGATGCAGAAGGCAGTGGTGGCTCTCACTCAGTAAGTGGGGCTACAGGAGGTACAGGTGTGATTGGGTCATATGGGCAAGGTCACTGTCAAAAACCACCAAAAAAGTAAAAGCAAAAAGACAAAAACACACACTGCATAAACATACAGTGTATGAATAATCACCAAAAAAAAAGAAAAAAAGAAAAAGGGAAAGGCCATAATTGAGATAATAGAAAAACAGAAGAAAAATAATAATAATAATAATGCACAATATCTGGGGAGGAAGAAATAAGAGAAAAAGGAGAGTAGGAGAATAATGAAGAAAAGTGGGAAAAATGCATAAAGAAAAACAATGGGTGGGGAGAACCAGAAGAAAGGAAAAAAAACAGAAACCAGGAAAAAGGAAGAGAGAAAAATCCAAAACATAGAACCCAGGAAGAAAGAAGAAAGAATAAAAATAAAAAGGAAGAAGAAGAAAAAAATCTGGGATGCGGGCAGGGCAAGTCACCTAGGCTCATTAGAGCACACAGCTTGGGAGGTAATTTCTTCTGGTCCAGAAGGTGGATGGGGGTGTGGTATGGTTGCACTTTTGTTCATCAAGAGGGTATGGGGTATGAGTAACAAGGAAAATATGGCACCTTTCCAGTCCTCCGTCTCCAGTACATCTGTGCTGTCCTTGGCAAGTGGACCCTATTCTTTGGTCTCTGGAATCTGAGAAAACACTGTCACCTTTAAATATCCAAAATGGTTGAACTGCTTGAAACACTCAAAATGGCTGCACCCTTCAGACAGCCAAAAGTCCACAGCTCAGTTTGTCTCCCTTCTTGCTATTTCCATTTTTATTTATCAGCTAGCAAGGTAGTCCTTGGGAGCTCTGGTGGCATTGTGCCTAAGGTATTTGACTGGTAACCAGAAGGCTGGTGGTTTAAACCCAACAGCCACTCCTCGAAAGGAAGATTGGGCAATCTACTTCCATAGAGATACCTCCTTGTAAACCCAAGGAGGTGTCACTATGAGTTGGAATCAACTCAACAGCAATGACTTTAGTTTTTTTTTTTTTTTTTTTTTTGTTTTTACGTAGTCCTCTGTGCAGCCCTTGGCAAACAGGGTTGACTTTTAGGTTAATTCTTAGGTACTAACACCACTGGGAGGAGCTCTGGTAGTATAGTGTCTAAGGTACTTGACTGCTAACTAGAAGGCTTGTGGGTTTGAACCACTCCTCAGAAGGAAGGTTGGACAATCTACTTCCATAGTGATACCACCTTGGAAACCCAAGGAGGCATCACTCTACTCAGCACCACATAACAACAACAACAACACTTGGAAATATCCAAAATGTCCGTGTTGTCAGGATCACTGACAGTCTCCTTTTTTCACTATATTCATGCAGGTTCTTCTACTAGTTGCAGTTTGAGATACTTCTGTATCCTTGCATTCAAAGCTCAGGGCTCCAGAATTATCTTCTTTATCTGTGTCAATTGTTTCCTCTTTTCTTTGTTGAAGAGAGTCTGTGTAGTCTGTCTACCTATTCTACCACCTTACCATAACTTGGTGTTATTTTTTAACTTGTGTGCAGTCAGGGTAGTTTAAAACTAAACTAGATTATAAATTAAACTTAAAAACATATCTGCTCATGTTCTCCTTAGTTTTCTAACATTATGGACTTGTGCAGTTTTACTTTTCCCTGAGCAATATCGTCAGATATATTTTCATTCTGCTTAGTCATTTCAAAGAAAATTTTCAATTTTATTGATTCATGCCATTGTATATCTGTTGTTTCATTGATTTTTGCTCCTATATTTATTTATTTATTTGTTTGTTTGTTTCAAGTGCTTTCTTAGATTTACACTGTGGTTTTATTTTTAATGCTTTTAATTGGATAGTTACTAGTCCACTAATGTTCTCATTCTTCTTTCATAATATCAGCATATACACCTATCATATCCCCTCAAAATAACCATTTTACTCTAGTCAACTATTTTCATTATAACATTTTTCATTTGAATTCTGTTCTAAAATATTTACTTTTCATTATTATTTATTTGAAATATGCTCTTAAATTTCTACCAAAATGTAGTTATTATCAATTGGTATTGATTTCTAGATTTCTAACTAAATTGTATGTGGTCAGAGAACATTATTTATAAAATATTGAATCTTAGACATTTGTCTTAAATGCTAGCACTTTATCAATTTTTGTAAATGTCCAGTGTATGTTAAAAAAATGAGTATTTTCAATTTTTGAATACAGATATTATCTCATTTACTCAAACTTTTTGATTATTTAAATCTTTATCCCCACAACTTGTCTGTCAGTTTGTCATATTTTGGTGACGTGTGTGTTGCTGTGAGGCTGGTATTTCAAATACCAGTAGGGTTACTCATGGTGGACAGGTTTCAGCAGAGCTTCTAGACTAAGGCAGACTTGGAAGAAGGAAGGGGCCACCCACTTCTCAAAGAATTGACCAGTGAAAACTTATGAATAGCAGTAAACACGGTCTGATATATTACTGGAAAAATTTATGAATAGCCCTGAAACTTTGTCCAGTATAGTGCCAGAAGATGTGCCCCTCAGGTGAGAGGGCACTCAAAATATGACTGGGGACTTAGAGCTTCCTCCTCAAGATAGAGTTGACCTTACTGATGTGAATGGAGTAAAGCTTTCAGGACTTCCATTTGCTGATGGGGCAAGACTCAAAATAGGAAAAACAGTTGCAAACATCCATTAATAACTGGAAAATTGAACTTGCAAAGTATGAATGTAGGAAAATAAAAGCTGTCAAAAATGAAGTGGAGCACATAAAAATTGATGTCATAGACATTAGTGAGCTGAAATGGGCCGGTCTTGGCCATTTAAATCAGACAACCACATGATCTACTATGCTGAGAATGACAAATTGAAGAAGAATGGTTTGGTATTCATTGTCACAAAGAATGTTTCAAGATCTATGCTGAAGTATAATGCTGTCAGTGATAGGATAATATCCATCAAGGCTAGGAGCTAACTGTGGAACAGACCATCAACTGCTCATATGCAAGTTCAAGTTGAAGTTGAATACAGTTAAAACAAGTCTGTGAGAGGCAAAATATGACCTTTATTATATCCCTCCTGAATTTAGAGAACATCTAACAAATAGATTTGATGCATTGAACACAAATGACCAAAAACCAGAGGAATTGTGGGATGACATCAAGAACATCATCCATGAAGAAAGCAAAAGGTCATTAAAAAGACAAGAAAGAAAAAAAAGACCAAAATGGATGTCAGAAGATACTCTAAATTTTTCCCTTGAACAGAGAGTATCTAAAGCAAATGGAAGAAATGACAAGATAAAATAGCTGAACAGAAGACTTCTAAGAGCAACTCAAGAAGACAAAGTAGATAATTATAATGAAACATGCAAAAACCTGGAGTTATAAAACCAAAAAAAAAAAAAACCACACTAGGCATTTCTCAAGCTGAAAGAACTGAAGAAAAAATGCAAGCCTCAATTTGCAATATTGAAAGATTCTATGGGCAAAATATTGAATGGCAAGCATCAAAAGAGATGGAAGGAATACACAGTCACTGTACCAAAAAGAATTAGTCAATGTTCGTCCATCTCAGGAGGTGGCATAAGATCAAGAATCAATGGTATTGAAGGAAGAAGTTGAAGCTGCACTGAAGCAATTGGTGAAGAACAAGGCTGCATGAATTTATGGAATATCCACTGAGATGTTTCAACAAATGGATGTTGTGCTGAAGGCACTCATTCATCTATAAAAAGAAATTTGGAAGACAGCTACTTCCAAAGCTGGAAGTAGATCCATATTTGTACCCTTTCCAAAGAAGGGTGATCCCACAGAATGTGGAAATTATCAAGCAATATCATTAATATCACAGGCAAGTAAAATCTTGCTGAAGATAATTCAAAAATTGTTGCAGCAACATAGTGATAAAGAACTTCCAGAAATGCAAGCTGGTTTCAGAAAAGGACATGGAATAAGGAATAACATTGCTGATGTTATATGGATCTTGAGTGAAAGCAAAGAATACCAGAAATATGCTTACTTGTGTTTTATTGACTGTGCAAGAGCATTCAAATGTGTGGATCATAACAAATTATGGATAACATTGTGAAGAACAGGAATTTCGCAACACTTAATTGTGCTCATGAAGAACCTGTATATAGACCAAGATGTTGCCATTCGAACAGAACAAGGGGATACTGTGTGATTTAAAACCAGGAAGGGAGTGTATCAGGGTTTTATCCTTTAACCATACTTATTCAATCTGTATGCTGAGCAAACAATCCTAGAAGCTGGATTATATGAAGAAGAACATGGCATCAGTGTTGGAGGAAGACTCAGTAACAACCTGTGCAATGCAGATGACACATTACTTGATGAAAGTGAGGATGTATGAAGCACTTACTGATGAAGTTTAAAGACTACAGCTTGCAATATAGATCAAATCTCAACATAAAGAAAACAAAAATCCTCACAACTGGACCAATAAACAGCATCACAATTAGTGGAGAAAAGATTGAAGTTGTCAAAGATTTCATATTACTTGGTTCCACAATCAACACCAATGGAAACAACAGTCAAGGTAACAAATGACATATTGCACTGGGAAAATCTGCTGCAAAAGACCTCTTTCAAGTGATGAAGAGCAAAGATCTCTTTGAAGATTAAGATGTGCCTAACTCAAGCTGTGGTATTTTCAATTGCCCCACATGCATGTGAGAGCTGTACAATGAATAAGGAAGACTGAGGAAGAGTTGATGTTTTGAGTTGTGGTGTTGATGAAGAATTCTGAAACTACCCTGGACTGCCAGATCAACTAGCAAATCTGTCCTGGAATAAATGGAGGTGGAGTGCTCTTTGGAAGCAAGAATGGCCAGACTTCATCTCACCTACTTTGGTCATATTGTCAGAAGGGACCATTCCCTGGAGAAAGGTATCATGCTTGTTAAAGTGGAAGGTCAAAGAAAAAGGGGATGGCCCTCAATAAGATGGATTGACTCTATGGCTGCAGCGATGAGCTCAGGTATAGCAAGTATTGTGAGGCTGGTGCAAGACCAGGCAGTGTTTCGTTCTGTTGTACATAGGGTTGCTATGGGTCGGAGCTGACTTGACAGCACCTAACAACAGAAACACTAACATATTCTCAATACATTTTTTTTCCTGCTTGATAAGAATTAAGTATATAAATTTCTTCTTGTAATTATCTCAAATTTTGTTTATAAATTTTAAGCCTATTTAATTAGATGCATACAAGTTTTAAATTGTTATATTTTATTGAAAATGTCTACCTTTATTCATTTTGTAGCAATCTTCTCTGTATCTAACAATGCCTTTTGCCTTAAAGTCTATTTTGTCTGATATATCCTAGTTTTCTTAGTGACTAGTCAGAGCTTATTACATTATGTTGTGGGAGCAAATAAACTTAGAGAATTAAAAAAAAAAAAAACTCCAATTCTCACAAGGCCTGATGTGTGTTGTATATATATTCTTGAAGACTTGCTTGTAAGTGGAATACAGTCTCCTTCCTTCTTGAGGCTCTACTACAATAAAATCTTTATTAGCCCTGTAAAAAGGAAAGGGAGAGAGTCAGTCAAGGATATTGCCCAGGGTGTTGGGTGTCAAGCCTGAGTTTCATTAGCTATACATCTCAATCTATCTGCTATGTATTCATGAAAAATAAATGGATTTGCTGACCATCTATAACCAGCAAATCAGCCAGCCAGTCTCAGTCATAGTCTATCATTCTGTTGGTTAAATATACATTTCTTATTATCTTCCCATCCCTACAACACATTCACCCTCTCTGCAGAGAAAACAACCCCAGGTCAATCTGTCACTACATTTAGCAGTTTCTCTCCCTTCCTTTACCATCCTATAAACTTCTTTAGACTAGAAATAAGAATACTACAGTAACTTTTTTCCTTTATAGTTGAGAAAAATGAGAGGCAGCAGTCACTGATCAAAAGTTATTTTAAGATCCCACTAGGAATACTTTGTAGGAGCTCTGGTAGCATAGTGACTAAGGCACTTGACTGAAAACCAGAAGGCTGGCAGTTCAAACCAACCAGCCACTCCTTGGGAGGAAGGTTGGGCAATATCCTTCCATAGTGATAATGCCTCAGAAACCCAAGGAGGGGTCTCTATGAGTTGGGTCCAACTCGACGGCACATAACAGCAAAAACAAGGAATACTTTGTGGGTCTCCTTTCTTTAAGGTGGCAAAGGTTGATTGACTGAGCCCTGATTCTGCTTTTTAGGAAGACCTCCTGATCTTGCATTGTTTTCCATAGACCTTGGATCCACCCTCTAGGAATCATCCCTCTTGTTCATCACACTAGTTCATCCTAGTTTTCTTAGTGGCTAGTCAGAGTTGATTACATTATGTTGTGGGAGCAAATACACCCAAATTCCTAGTGAATTAAAAAAAAATCCCCAATTCTCACAAGGACTGATGTGTGTTGTATATATATTCTAGGAGGCTTGCTTCTAAGTGGAATCCAGTCTCCTTCCTTCTTAAGGCTCTGATATAATAGAATCTTTATTAGCCCTGTAGATAGGAAAAGGGGGAGAGTAAGTCAAGCCTGAGTTTCATTAACTATATGTCTGTAGGCCATCTGAAGTGGACCCTATCTGAAGTGTGACCTTCTTTAAGGCTTCATAATCTTCAAAGTTGACCTCTATTTTGGTTATCTGTTGTTGTGATTGTTGTTGTTATGTGCCCTCGAGTCGGACCCAACTTATAGCGACCTCTCCTTGGGTTTCTGAGGCAGTATCACTATGAAAGCAGATTGCCCCATCTTTCTTCTGAGAAGTGTCTGGTGGGTTTGAACCGCCAGCCTTCTGGTTAGCAGTCAAGTGCCTTAGGCACTATGCCACCAGAGCTCCCGTTAAGAAATAGCACAAATGCATGGTTTGAACAAACAAGGATTTATTCTCATAGTTTAGGACGCTAGAAATCTGAATTTAAAGTGCCAGCTCTAGAAGCTGGATGAAGGCTCCTTGACCTTGTGCTTTGGCTTTTCCTCTTTGTCCCAGCCCACTGGAACTGGAGGCTTCTCTTAACTCAGGCAGTTGCTGACTACTAAGGCTGACAAACCCAAAGTCAACAATTAAAATGGCACAGTCCCAAGATTATCAAGCAAAACAGCAGGCTACAAGTTAAACAGTCCCAAGATCTGCAGACAACATGACAGACCACTGATGACTCTGCCAAATGCAGGATGCAGATGTCTCAAGAAGCTAGAGACCTTCTTCAAAGATTCTTCTTACATACAGGAAGCAAACCACATCCTTAAGGCAGCTACTTAGCTGCTCACAATAGATTCCACCGTGGAGTTGATTACCAGTATCATCATGGGGAATAACTACATCCAGCTGCCCAGCCACTCAAAACCAGACCCAGCCAAGTTGACACACAACCTAAACTACCACAATCTCCTATTTCCAAATATTTGGAGGCCTAGGGTTTTGTTTTTGTTCATTTTGTTCTCTTTCCTTTCTTTATTTTTGATTATCAAACAGTCAAAAGCTTTTTGGGCTTAGGCTTAGGATATCTTTAGTAATATATTTCTGGTAATATATTTGGTAATATTAGTAGGCTATTTATTATTATTTTCAGATAATTCTGTATGTCATTAAAGACACCCAAAATTCTATTGAAAGCATAGCTCTGAGATATGCTTTACCACTTTGCTGATCTGTGCCCACTTCTCAGTACTTTGTTTCAGTACTGATAATCTGGAGGGTGTCTGCAAAAATAGTTATGAAACCACATGCTTAACATGATCTTTCCTTGAGACATCATTCAGTTGAGAATATTTCCTGGACTTTTTGCTTAATACTTTTGAAAATAAATAAATAAATAAATAGATAAATAAATAAATTTTACATTTCAGTGTTTGGGGTTTAGAAACAGTCAGATTTTCAATACTACCAGTCCTCAAATTCCTTGACTTTCTCTATTCTTTTTCATTTCTGCTTGCCAGTTGCCCACTTTTTCTGATCTCATCATTTACTTGCAATACACTGATTCTCTGATCCTTGAAATATCATTCTATGTTCTAATTATTTTTAAGTATCTTTCTTAGAGCTACAGGTGATCTACCATCTAAATTACCAAAGGTGAATTTTACCAAATATTTTGCCATTGCCTAAGAAGAAAG
>NW_006921772.1:4616147-4639081 GCF_000298275.1 Orycteropus afer afer
GTTCCAGCCTAACTACAAAAAAAAAAAAAAAAAATCCCTGGGAAATGTAGTCATCCTATTTATTCAGCAAGGGGAAGCAAACATGATAAGCATTTAACTAATTGCCACAATATCCAGCTTTCATTTATTTGCTGTTTGCCAGGAATAATTTTTACATCCTTTCATACATATCTTTTCTGAATCTGATTCCCTATATTTTAGGTACTTCTCCTCAAATATTGTATAATTCAATTTCATTTTAAAAATCTGATCTGACAATCTTAGTCATTTAACTGGACAGTTTAATTCACTTGCATTTAATGGGATTATTTGTAATATTTTTCTTTCTGTTTTCCTGAGTATTCTCATAAATTTATTTGTTTAATTTTTCTTGTTTTCTTAAATGTTCATTAACTTTTATTTATTTACTTACTTATTTTTTTTGCTGCCTTGTCAATTTAAAAGCTATACATTTTATTCTAAGAAGTGCTGGTGGTGCAAACTATTAAGCCCTCAGCTGCTAACCAAAGTTTGGAGGTTTGAACCCATCCAGTGGCTCTGCAGTAGTAGAAAGACATGATGAAAATGTGGAAGAAAACTCAAAATCTTAAAAAAAAAAAAAAGACCAGGCTTACTGGTCTGATGAAGACTGGTAAAATCTCCAAAACTGCGGTTCTCAGATACCTTTCAAGCTAGGAACTGAACTTAACCCTAGTGACTCAACTAGCAGACAATTATTGACAGGCCTATAAGGGGAACAATAATATCAGGAGGATATGCATTTATGAGAGCAATCAAGCATATGAGATCAAGAGGATGGCATTTCCCCAGGAAACAGCTAGGAAGATGAGAAGGGATGGGAAAGAAGGAAGAAGGGAAGGGGGGTGTGGAGGGAGAAAGTGGGAAGAATGCTGTTACAGTATGGAGATTGCAATAAATGCCACAAAACCGAACGTGTGTGGATTATTGAATGGAAAACCAATTTGCTCTGTAAACTTTCACTCAAATCACATTTAAAAAAAAAAAAAAAGATTATAGCCTAAAAGCACTCTGGGGCAGTTCCTCTCTGTTGCACAGGGTTTCTATGAACATAAATGGACTCAATATCACTCAACAACATTCCATTTTTGTTTTTAGAAATATTTTTAACCTCTAATGGAATGATTTAGTTAAATACCCTAATAAAAAAGAGCTGTGCTGAATGTATTATTGTCTAGTGTTTAATTGATTCTCTTATTTTAAAACTCACGAATTGGAGATAATTTTTTATTACTTTTTTTCCCCATAAAATGAATGCTTACTCAAAGTTACATACGTACTATCAATTCAGTTTTGCTTAATGTTCTATCTTGCATCTTATTGTTTCCTTCTGGGATGAATTTCCTTCTTATTTAAGTACCTTTACAAAAGGTTAGTTCTCTGTTAATTATATACTCTCAGTTTTTGTTTGAATATATCTTGTATTTCACTCTCCTGTTGAATTATAGTTTACTTGTCACAAATAATGATTAAAGTATATAGGCATAGATGAACAAAATAATGGTTAATACAGAAAAGTCTAGGTAATATTCGAAATGTTACTTTCATTAAAGAAATGTTTTTAAATGCTTACTATTTTAGATCACTAGATAATTAAGATGATGACAGTGCTTTCTGTAATTGCTGTTGAATTTTGGCCTGGTTGGTTAAGTGTGTTCTACTTAGAATGCAGAGCAGAGAGTTAGAATAATACATGCATTTTTCTTTTCTTAATGCTGAGTAAACAAATTTATTAAAAGACAAATAAGCTTCACCCATTGTGAAATATTTTTGATCTTGCTATCAAATTCTTCCTAAAATTGTTCTATTAATTTCCATTTACATATCTTTGAGACATAAAATTGACATGCAGTCTAGAAATCAGGGCTTAAATGACCTTTTACATATAGCCCTGATTATTTTACTCTCATTTACTGATTAGTTTTTCTAACTATTTATACATTGTAAGATAGTGTATTTTTCTTTTGACTTTCAAACTGTATTTTCCTCATTTATAGTGCTTTCTTTTTTAAGATATTCAGTGAATAGGCTAGCATCCAAGGAACCTGACAGACCTAATTTATCAATGTCAGAAGAATTATCCCTCTCCGAAGATGATCAAACATGTCTAGCCTTGAAGAGAAAAAAAAATTGAGTCAGAATATGTGAAGCTCAAACAATCTAAATTTCATAGGAAATTATTTTTTGCTCAATTCAGAAACATTTTTAATGAGGCTATCCATCTTTCAGACAAATGTTAAGTCAAAAAGATTTATTATTTCATTGAGAACTTTAGTATTATAGAATATAAATTGATCTTGAGCATATCAGCACCCCATTAAAGTCAGAGAGATTCTCCAAGTTGATCTCTAAGTCTCTGAAAAATGAAAGAATTAAGAAAATTACTGAAACTCAAGGCCAAAGGAAAGATAAATGGTCTTATCATTTTTTTTTTTTTTTTGCCTACCAGCTATTTTATAGCATAAGTTAATATAAACATATATTTAAAGTGACCTATATACTTCAATAGAGGTTGAGGTCATCAGTATATTGATGACCAAAATTATGACTCAGAAGAAATTTAATTTCCTTTGAACATTCTCTGTTTAGAAAGGCTGGAACACGTTAACATATTTATTGAAAAATTGTTATAAACTAATGAAATGTATCACCATTTTTAAGGGTTAAACCTAACTTATCTATTAAGTTATGTGTAATTGCTCATATTTGATGCCCCATCGTAATTGAAGTGTTACTTTATAAGCATTTTGTTTCTTCTCAATTTGTATTTGATCAGTGTTGTTGTTGTTGTTGTTATGTGCCGTCAAGTCGGACCTGACTCATAGCGACCACTCCTTGGGTTGCCGAGGCAGTATCACTACGGAAGTAGATTGCTCAACCTTCCTTCGGAGGAGTGGCTGGTGGGTTTGAACTGCCAGCCTTCTGGTTTACAGTGAATACATTTTAATTTTAAATTTTCCTACTTCCATAATATTTTTTTAGTCATAAAGAAAAAAAATTGTAAAAATTATCTTCACATGTAAAAATTGAAGGTCAAGCCAAACACAGAGAAGTATACACTGTATGATTCCAATTATATAAAATGCAAACTAACTAATGCTCTTAGAATGTGGGATACTTGTGTAGGGGAAGAGATTATGATTGGAAGGAGGCACAAGGGTATTAGTCATGTTCTGTTTTATGATCTAGGTGCTGAATTTTGTATTTATTTAGTTTGTGAAAATTCACTGAGCTATACATTTATGAAAGAGCTCTGGTGGTGCAGTGGTTAAAACATTTGGCTGCTAACCAAAAGGTCAGTGGTTTGAACCCACCAGCCACTCTGCAGAAGAAAAACAATCTGCTTCCATAAAAACTGACAGACTTGGAAGCCATATAAGCAGTCTACTGTCTCCCATAAGGTTGCTATGAGTTGGAATTGACTCAATGGCAGTGGGTTTATATAATTTATGACATTTGCACTCTTCTATAAGTATGTTATACTTTAATTTAAAAAGTCTTAAAAATATGAAATCCAACATTAGAACCATCTAGCAGCCAGCTGGTCTGTAGACAAATATAGAAGTGCAATTCTGAATTAGTCTAGTCCTTAATGCTGTCTAAAGCAACAGCCCTAAGAGATTGTTTATGAAAGTTCACAGTTATCATCTGAAACAGTTAAGGTATACTTATAAATATTTCTTTTAATTTTGACTTTGCTGGGTTAATACCCTCCTCACCTCACTGCACATGAGTCTAATTAGACTCACAGTGACCCCTACTTGGGTTTCCGAGGTGGTATCTCTACAGAAATAGATTGCCCAATTTTCTTTCCAAGGAGTAGCTGGTGGGTTTGAACCACCAGCCTTTTAGTTAGCAGTCATATGCCTTAAACATAACACATCCAGTGCTCCCAGGGTTAACATAGTAACACTACATATTATTTTTTATCAGTCTTGTAATGCACAAATGGAAGAAAAGAAAATGTTATGAAACCTCAACACAAGTCAGATGGAAAAATTGGCTTTGCTCAGAATTCTGTATGAGAGAACAGTGTTCTTAGTATTAAAATAGAATTTTAATAAATGATTATAAAATGATTATAACTGATTATTAAATCTGAGCATAATTACACACAAATAACTCAATTAATGGGAGTACTCATGGTCAAACTAAATCCTAGAATCCTTTCCTCATTCTTTGTCCTAGAAAATCAACAAATTTTAAGGTACAGTTATCTTACAAAGTGTCTCTACCAGAGAAGTTCCATTAGTAATAGAAGCCTTTTCTGTTTGCCTCTTCTCAGAGAGAAAAGAAGAATATTGCTGTGCAACGAGTTAGGGGAGCTACTGCAGAGGCCTCTGTGGCTACTGATATCCCCCCACCATCCCTGTCATCAGTTCTGAAGAATAACCCACTATACGGTGACATAAGTTTGGAAGAAGCTATGGAAGATAGAAAAAAGAATCCTTCATGGACCATTGAGGACTATGACAGGCGTTCCATGCACACCAACCTCTCAGGCTACCTGAAGGTGCTCAATGCTAAGAATCTTCTCTTTGAATTGATGAGGCAGATCAGTTAACCCTGAAAGAAAAAGTCATTAAAGTGGTTGTTGTTGTTGTTAGGTGCCATTGAGTCTATTCCAATGCATCATGACCTGATGTACAACAGAACAAAACACTGCCTTGTTCTGAACCATCCTGACAATCCTTGCTATAGTTGAATACATTGTTGCAGCCACTGTGCCAATCCATCTAGTTGAGAGTCTTCCCCTTTTTCTCTGACTCTCCACTATACCAAGTCCTCAAGGGAATGTTCCCTTCTGACAACATGACCAAAGTAGGTGAGACAAAATCTGGCCATTCACACTTCTAGTGAGCATAACGACTGCACTTCTTTCAGGACAGATTTGTTAGCTCTTCTTGTAGTCTATGGTACTTTCAGTATTCTTTGCCAACACCACAACTCAAAGGCATCAACTCTTCTTCAGTCTTCCTTATTCATTGTCCAGCTTTCACATGGAGATGAGACAACTGAAAATACCATGGCTTGTGTTAGGTGCACCTTAATCTTTAAAGTGACATCTTTGCTCTTCAACACAAAGGCAAAAAGAAATCTTCTGCAACAGATTTGCCTAATGCATTATACATCTGATTTCTTGACTGCTGCTTCCATGAGTCTTGATTTTGGGTCCAGGTAAAATGAAATCTTTGATAACTTCAATCTTTTCTTCATCTATCATGATGTTGTTTACTGATCCAGTTGTGAGGATTTTTACTTTCTTTATATCGAGGTATAATCCTTACTGAAGACTGTAGTCTTTGAACTTCATCAGCAAATGCTTCAAGTCCTCTTCACTTTCAGCAAGCAAGGTTTTGTCTTCTGTATATCACAGATTGTTAGTGAGTCTTCCTCCAATCCTGATGCTGCATTCCTCTTATTATAGTCCAACTTCTCTGGTTATTTGCTCAACATACAGATGGAATAAGTATGGTGAAAGGAGACAACCCTGATGCACACCCTTCCTGATTTTAAACCATTCAGTACTCCCTTGTTCTGTTCATTTGCCTAGGTTCCTCATGAGCACAATTAAGCATTCTGGAATTTCCTTTCTTGAATTTCCACACAGTCTAATGCTTTTGCCTAGTCAATAAAAGACAAGTAAACATCTTTCTGGTATTCTTTGCTCTCAGCCAATATCTATCTGACATAAGCAATGATTTCTGTCATTCCACATCATCTTCTGAATCCAGCTGGCATTTCTAGAAGTTCTCTCAATATACTGCTGCAACCATTTTTGAATCATCTGCAGCAAAATTTTACTTGTACGTGATATTAATGATATTGTTTAATAATTTTCACACTGTGCTAGTT
Source organism: Orycteropus afer afer (assembly GCF_000298275.1). Taxonomy (NCBI): domain Eukaryota; kingdom Metazoa; phylum Chordata; class Mammalia; order Tubulidentata; family Orycteropodidae; genus Orycteropus; species Orycteropus afer. The sequence continues at coordinate 4,622,022 of NW_006921772.1, forward strand.
CATCTTTGTTTAGAATGGGTACAATATGGATCTCTTCCAGTCTCTTGTCCAGGTAGCTGTCCTCCAAATTTCCTATTATAAATGAGGAAGAGCCACCAGAGTTGCATCATTTCTTGAAACATCTCAAAGGGTGTTCCATCAATTCCTGGAGTCTTGTTCTTTTTCCAATTCCTTCAGTGCAGCTTGGACTTCTTCCTTCAATGCCATTGGTTCTTGATCACCTGCTACTTCCTGAAGTGGTTGGATGTCAACCAATTTGTTGTTGTTGTTGTTGTTACAGTAACTCTGTGTATTCCTTCCATCTTCTTTTGATGCTTCTTCTACCATTCAATATTTTGCTCATACAGTCCTTCAATATTGCAACTTGAGGCTTGAAATTTTCCTTCAGTTCTTTCACCTTGAGAAATGTCAAGCATGTTCTTCCCTTTTGATTTTCTAACTCTAGCTATTTGCACATTCCATTATAATACTTTGTCTTCTTGAGCCACCCTTTGAAATCTGTTCAGCTTTTTTATTTTGACATTTCTTCCTTTAGCTTTACCTAATGGCCATTCAGTGCAAGTTTCAGAGTCTCTTCTGACATCCATTTTGGTCTTTTCTTCCTTTCCTATCTTTTTAGCCTTTTGCTTTCTTCATGTATGATGTTCTTTATGTCATCCCAAAACTCACCTGGTATTTGGTCACTGGTGTTCAATGCATCAAATCTGTTATTCAGATGGTCTCTAAATTCAGGTGAGATATACTCAAGGTCATACTTTGGCTCTTGTGGACTTGCTTTAATTTTCTTCTGCTTCAATCTTGAGCTTGCATGTGAACAATTGATGTTTTGTTCCACGGTCAGCTTCTGGCCTTCTTTTGACTGAAAATACTGAGTTTCTCTATTGCCTTTATTCACAGATGTAGTCGATTTGATTTCTGTGTATTCCATCTGGTGAGGTCCACATATAAAGTCACTGTTTATGTTGTTGAAAAATGTTTGCAATGAATAAGTTGTTAGTCTTGCAAAATTCTATCATGCAATCTCTGATGTCATTTCTATTATGAAGATCATATTTTCCAAATGTTGATACTTCTTTTTTTCCAACTTTCACATTCCAGTCACCAGCAATGATTAATACTTCTTGATTGCAAGTTTGGTCAATTTCAGACTGCAGAAGTTGGTAAAAATCTTCAATTTCTTCATCTTTTGCTATGGTGGTTGGTGCATAAATTTGAATAATAGTTGTATTAACTAGTCTTTCTTGTAGGCATATGGATATTCTCCTATCACTGACAGCGTTTTACTTAAGCATAGATCTTGAAATGTTCTTTTTGACAATGAATGCTCTGCCATCCTTCTTTAATGTCATTCTCAGCATAGTATGGCACTCATCTGTCAGTTTGCATGTTGTTGTGAACTAGAAGCTATGCCGCCACCCCCAGTATTTCAAATACCAGCAAGGTCACCCATGATGGACAGGTTTCAGTGGGGATTTCAGACTAAGATAGAGAAGAAGGACAGGATTATCCACTTCTGAAAAAATTGCCCATTGAAACTTTATGAATAGCAGTGAAACACTGTCTGATATGTTATGAAGAGCCACGAAACATTGTCGGATACAGTGATGGAAGATGAGCCCCTAAGGTCAGAAAGCACTCAAAATATACAGGGGAAGAGCTGCCTCCTCAAAACAGAGTCAACCATAGTGAGGTGGGTGGAGTAAAGCCTTTGGGACCTTCATTCACTGATGCACCATGACTCAAAATGGGAGGAAACAGTTGCAAACGTTATTAATGATCAGAAGTGGAATGTACAAAGTATGAATCTAGGAAAAGTGTAAGTTGTCAAAAATGAAATTGAACACATAGTTCTTTGTATAAACCAGGCACTTCTCACACAAAATCTCTGGATTTCATGTCATTTTGGTTTTTAGCTTTCTTTTTTTTCCTCCTAATCAGTACTTTTGTGTATTTATTTGTTTTGAGTTTTACTGTTTCAGCATCTACTAGTATCTAGTATGGTATAGAGGGGAAGAAATGGTGTGGCACAGAAGAAAGATTTTCAAGAAGGGTAAAAGTTTTATAAAAAAATAATTTGTAAGACTTCTTATTTTCTCCAAATTTTGTGAATTTATGTACATAAATATTTACATACATGTATGATTAAGAGCTGATTCTTTATTCAACAATTATTGGAAAATATTTATTGAACATTCTGTCTTAGACACTGTATAAGGCAGCTCTCATCAAAAATTTTATTTCAAGCCCACTCAGTGATTTAAGATTGCACATTTACATTTTGGCCATTTTCCTGTGTCTCAGTAACAAAGCAAAACAAAAACATTTCAGCATAGGAAAAGTATGCAATGAACTCATTCCCCCAGCTTAAACCCAACTTAAGTTCTTCTTTCTCTCCCCCATCCCACCCCATGGTGCTTATCCACCACATAGAAGATCTAGAAATACCTGAAAAGCAGAGAAGGAGGCCTTTGTTTTTCTGACTAGACTGGATTCCTATCCAGCCTTGGCTTGCCTCTGCCTGCACCAGGGCCAGGAATGCTTGATATTATCCAACTCCCCTTCCTTTAAAAATGTATACCTGTTCTAAACCCCATGCTTAAGCACTCAGGATTTTCAAGGACGATGTTTTGTGTGTGTGTGTGTGTGTGTGTGTGTATGGAAGGGACAGCAGCATGCTCCCTTAAAATCCTACGTGTATTTCTTAGGACCTCAAATATGCATTCCTTGAAATATTTCATTACCCAGAATCCTTGAACTTTCTTAATATCTTAGTAGCTTGAATGTACCTCCTCAATGTAGTCTGTCTTCTAGAGAAGTTTTCAAAACAAATGGTCCTCCCATAGAAACAATAATCTTGTGATTTTTAGCAGGGTTCTTAGGATCACAACCTCTAATAAGTCATTTTCTGCTATTACCAAAAAAAAAGTATCAATTTACTATGCAAATATTTTTTGACTATATCCTATCCTTCTTTTCTTCCCTTTGCTATTTACATGCATGAAAATAGGACTAGAGAGATGAATATTACTGTCACTGCTCTCAATAACTTCATCCAACTGAGAAAATAAATGACTATAGCACAAGATAAGGAGCTCTGGTGGTGTATTGATTAAGGCATTTGGCTGCTAACCAAAAGGTCAGTGGTCCGAACCCATCAGCTGTTCCATGCAAGAAAGATGAAGCAGTCTGCTTCCATAAATATATGAACCCTTGGAAATCCATCAGGCATCTCTAGGAGTCAAAATTGACTTGATGGTAGTGAGTTGTTTGTTTGTTTGTTTTTAATCACACAAGATAGAGAAAAGTGACTATAATAGTATAAAGTGCTATAAAGATTCAGAAGCGGACAAGGTCACATCTGATTAGGAAAACACTTCATGAAAAAGTTAATTATGCCGGGTTTGAAGGATGTGTCAAACTGCAAAGACACAGATGGTTTGTGTTGAGTGGACAGGCTCTTCCGTCAGAAGGAGCAGCAAGAGCAGAGGCACAAATACAGGAAAGTCAAAGTAACAGGTGGTCCAATTTTGCTACAGGTATGGCTTAAAGAATATAATAATGGGAAAATAAGATTAAAAATAAAAATAACAGGTAAATGAAAACATTCAAATTTTAGACTATGAAAATTAAACATCACTGGTAATGAGAAATAATTTTTTAAGTTGGCCAAGGACAGGAATTAGGTTCAGGAAGTTTGAAAAATTACCAATATGGTGGACACATTGTTTTACAAAAACCAGGATCCACCTCCACCATTCTCAGTTCTCTACATGCCCACCCACCCCGCTCAAAGCAGTGGGCCCTCAGGTCTGAGGCCAGTTCATGAGACCTCATGTTGCCATTCTATAGTGCTGACTTATTTGAGGGAAGCTTCCAGAAGCCATTCCTTTGGGTTTTCATTAGATTTTCTTCCCCTACCTCATTCATTCAATTTCTTTCACTAATATCCTTTTCCACATCTCATAATCAGCAGACAGAACCCCTCACTTATTTTCTGAACCTTGCCATCATGTATGGGCTGTAAAGCTTCCAGGTGTCTCTGGTCACTGCCATCTTTCAAATGCTTAGATGGACAACTTAATTTTACGGAAATTTCCTCCCCATTATCCAACATTAAAATTCTAAGTTACTACGAGTTTATAAAGTGGAGAAGAAAAAAGGCCTATATTTACTTGCCAAGAAAAGCTAGAAACAGAATAATGAGAATATAATCTCCATTTTTGGTTTGGGAAGGAAGCTTTTACAGAACAGGTATAATCATGGAAAAAGACAGGTCTCCGACTGGAACACAGACAAAACAGGGGATAAGAATGAGGCAAAGGAGGATTTTAAAATCATCTATGCTTCATTAGAGGAGATCCAAATTTTATTTTATTATTTTAACTTCTCTGTGACTAGGACAATCAAACCAATACAGAAGTAGTGGAAGAATTCTATTACCATCATCCAAATCTACCCCATCTCCTTATGTAAATGCACATTCCTACCTTAGCACCAAAGTTGTAAATCTTTGCCGAAGAAGATTGCCACATCTTTCTCCCATGGAGAGGCTGGTAGCTTCTTAACTGCCTAACTTTTCATTAGCAGCCAGAGCTTTAACCTCTGTGCCACCAGGGCTCTTTCTTCTCCTAGTAGTGCACCCATAGGTATGAAAATAGTTCATTGGCTCCTGATGGTCAGCCATGGGAACTGTCTAGACCATACTTCAAGCCTAACTATAAGTCAATTGAGACAATATCTCAGAGAGAGGCAGACAGAGGGTGAGAAGTCTGGCCGCAAGCCATTGCAATAATCCTGGTGAGAAAGAACGAAGCCTGACTTGGGTTTCTGAAAGCAGAGAAATTCAAGATGCAACAAGAATTTGTTGTGTGCCTATTAGATGCCCAACATAGACATTGAGTTTTTAAAAAAGGAATTAAAAAAATGTAAATAAATAAATATGGACAGTAGAGTTTGCAGGTGATTATGGACACAAGAGATCAGGTTGAGTTGAAGACAATTCTGTGGGACTGAAACGATGATGAGGCTGGTGAAAGAAACAGAGACATAGAGCAGAAGCTGGTGTGGGGAAGGGGAGCCAAATAGTGTCAAGCTTTCTGGGCACTGACCCTTAATAACTGCAGTCTTCATTAGGTAAGACTAGCAGGTTGGGGATCCCAGAAGGGGCTCTTGACTTTTAGTCTCACTCTTTCTTCCATGGACCTAAGCTCCCAGATTTATTAAAAAACTTGACACACTTCCTTACTATGCAGACAAAATTAAGCTGCTAAGGTTTACCTAAAGCAAAGAATTTTCACTTCACATCAATTCACTTACCTGATTTTAATGCACTGTTTTGTGAGAGACACTAACTTGGCTAAAACATTACTGAAACACGACTGTGTTTCTGATTCTCCAGCATAAGCAATTTAACAAATCATGCAAATCTTTAATGACTTCTCATGAAGACTTTCAGATTGAAGCTTCAGAGAATACTGGTCAGCCTGAGGCTTTGGCTGGATGTTTACGCTATTTAGAGAAGTCTTTTTTGTTGTTGTTTTTTAGACTCTTATTTGAGCCACAACACTAAACCTTATGCCAGTTAAAAATAAAAAAAAAGAAAAAAACAGCAACATAAAACACTTGTTGTGGAGTCAACTCTGACTCATGGCAGCACCATGTGTGTAAGGTAGGACTGTGCCCCAGAGGGTTTCCAAGGGCTGATTTTCAGAGATAGATCATCAGGCCTTTCTTTCAAGGCACCTCTGGGTGGACTTCAATCACTAACCTTTCAGTTATCAACCATGTGTGTTAACTGTTTACACCACTCAGGGGTCCTAAATCCTCCCTAGAAAAGTGTAAATATGTCAGTACCACTGACAGTGTATTGTTCTGCAATCTTAATTAATCTGATTGATTGATTGTCTTCTCTATATAATCCTCTTTTAGGAAAACCCTAATGACCTTCGATTTTGGTTGGGAGACATGTACACACCAGGGTTTGACACCTTATTGAAAAAGGAAGAGAAACAAGAGAAGCAATTGAAATACTGCCGTATAGGTCTGCTTTTGCTCCTTGCTGCCTGCATTTTGGTTTCCATAGTGACGATCAGTGCTTCTTTCACTTAAGGAAATGGCCACAGCTACCTTAAATTTCTTAAAATATCTCTAAATAAAAGTTTTCAGAAAAATCTGTTCATGCAGTATATGTACATTGTACTGTTGATTACATAAATAATTCTAATTGTCACATACGGTGCTAAAGTTTCCTAACATATGTTGGCTTTCTCTATTTTGTTCTATGAAAAGTTTGTAAGAATTCTAGCCCCAGCTTTGACTTTTGGGAAGCAGGAATTCCAGGGAACATAACCACAGAAAAGTAGCTATAAACCACCAAAGAGAAACATTTGATAAGAACAAAACGGCATCAACAATTGTCAGTAGCTTTGCTTTAAGGTTCAAACAATATCCACCTTGTTTTTAAAACACTATTATCTTTCCTCTCCTCTGTAGTCTCGAGGAAAGTTGAGCAGATCACTTTTTGGCCAACTGTCAGGTTTACAGGATAAAACCTTTTGGTCATGTTGCCTATTGGGTTGCACTCATTCCCTGGCCTATCTTTCGGTATCTCTGTTAAGCCAGAAAAGGATGAAAGGGAAAAGAAAACTCTAGTTAAACCTATTCTTATTTTACCCGTAATCCTTTATAATGCTTCAATGTCACGTTACAATTTCAGTGGAACTAAATTTGGACAGGCCACAGTTATATAATTAATTACATTCAGACATAATTTTGCTTACTAATACATCCAAGGGAGCCAAATTGGTTAGTGTGACCCCTAGTGGCAGTCACTAAGCACACATTGACAGCCATGTCCTAGGAGAAAGGCCCTAAATAAGCAGAGGGAATACTGCAAAGAGTGCGCAATTTGAATCCTAACTGGGCCATTTGGTAACTATTGGACCCCGGGCAAGTTATTTCTAAAGCAAGATTAATATACCAATGTTGCTGTTCTTGGGAGTTGTCAGCAAGTCAGTTGCAACTTACAGTGACCCTATATATAATAGAACAAAACACTGCCCAGTCCTGTGCCATTCTGAAAATTGTTGCTATGTTTGAGCCCATTGTTCTAGCCACTGTGTCAATGCATCTCATTGAGGGTCTTCCACTTTTAAGCTGAACCTCTGATTTACCAAGCATGATATTCTTCTCCAGGAACTTGTCCCTCCTGATAACATGTCTGAAGTATGTAAGATGAAGTCTTGCCATCCTCACTTCTCAGGAGCACTCTGGCTGTACTTTGTCCAAGACTTGTCTTCTGTCAGTCCATGGCATATGCAATATTCTTCACCAACACCATAATTCAAAGGCATAGCCTTTTCTTTGGTCTTCCTTATTCCTTGCCCAGCTTTCACATGCACATGAGGTGATTGAAATTACCATGGTGTGAGCCTCACCTTAGTCCTCAAAACGACATCTTTGCTGTGTAACACTTTAAAGACGTCTTTTGCAGCAGATTTGCCCAGTGTAATATGCTGTTTGATTTCCTGAGTACTTCTTCCATAAACGTTGGTTGTGGATCCAAGTAAGATGAAATTCTTGACAATTTCAATACTTTTTCTATTTATCATGATGTTCTTTCTTGATTCAGTTGTAAGGATTTTTGTTTGCTTTATGTTGAGATGTAATCCATACCGAAGGCTGTAGTCTTTGGTTGTTGTTGTTGTTGTTATTTGTCTTTGGTATTCATCCATAAATGTTTCAAGTCCTCTTGCTTCAGCAAGCAAGGTTGTGCCAGCTGCATATCACAGGTTGTCAATGAGTCTTCCTCTGATCCTGATGCCACATTCTGCTTCATACAGTCCAGCTTCTCAGATTTGTTTCTGAGCATACAGACTGAATAGGTATGGTGAAAGGGTACAACCCTGATACACACTTTTCCTGATTTTAAACCATTCAGTAAGTCCTGTGTGAATGACTATTGCTTAGTCTATGTACACATTTTCCATGAGTACAATTACCTATTCTGGAATTCCACTTATTCAATGTTATCCACAATTTGTTATGATCCACACAATTGAATGCCTTTGCATAATCAATAAAACATGGGTAAATATCTTTCTGGTGTTCTCTGTTTTCAGCCAAGATCCATCTGACATTAGCAATGATATCCATCATTCCACATCCTTTTCTGAATCCAGCTTGAATTTCTGGGAGTTCCCTGTCCATATAATGCTGCAAGCATTTTTGAGCAATCTTCACCAAAATTTTGCTTGTGTGTGATATTAATGACATTATTTGATAATTTCCACATTCTGTTTGATCACCTTTCTTTGGAATGGGCATAAATATGAATCTCTTCTTGTTAAATGGCCAGGTAACTATCTTCTAAATTTCTTGCCGTAGACAAGTGATCACTTCCAATGGTTCATGGGTTTATTGAAATACCTCAATTGATAATCAAACAATTCCAATCTCAGTATGGCTGGCCTAAGAAATAAGTAAGGAGCCCTAGTGATGTAGTGGTTAAGTGTTCATCTGCTATCCAAAAGGTCAGTGGTTTGATCTCTCTAGCTGCTCTGTAGGAGAAAGATGTGGCATTGTACGTCTATAAAAATCAAAGCCTTAGAATTCCTATGGAGCAGCTCTAGTCTGTCCTCTAGGGTTGCCATGAGTCAGATTCAACTGAATGACAATGGTTTTTAAGGACTAAGTAAGACACTTAGACAATAACAATGCCTGGTTCCTTTTAAGTAGTTGCTTGTTTTGGTGGGGTTAGGTGCTGTTGAGTCAGTTCTCTGGCCTAGTGACCTTATGTACAACAGAATGAAACACTGCCTGCCATCCTCATGATCCTTGGTATGCTTGAGTCTGTTGTTGCAGCCACTGTGTCATTCCATCTCCTTGAGGGTCTTCCTCTTTGTCAAGTGACCATCTACTTCTAGTGGGTAATACCTAAGGCATTTGACTGCTAACCAGAAGGTTGGTGGTTCAAACCCATCAGCCACTCCACAGAAAGAAGGCTGGGCAATCTACTTCTGTAAAGATTTACTTCCTCAGAAACCTAATAGGGGTTGCTATGAGTAGGAATCAACTCAGTGGAAGTGAGTTTTGTTTTTTTTTTTAAATCTACTTTTCCCAGTATGATATCCTTCTCCAGGGCCTATTCCTCCTGACAACATGACCAAAGAACAAGAGGCAAAGTGTTGTCAATCTTGTTTGAACGAACATTCTGGCTTTATTTCATCCAAGACACATTTGTTTGTTCTTTTGGCAGTCCATGTAAGTTCAATATTCTTTGCCAACACCACAATTCAAAAGCATCAATTCTTCCTTGGTCTTCTTTAGTCATTGGTCAACTCTCGCATACATATAAGGCAATTTAAAATGCCATGGATTGGGGCAGATGCATCTTAGTTTTCAAAGTGATGTCTTCGCTCTTTAACACTTAAAAGAAGCCTTTGTAGTAGATTTGCCTAATGCAATACATCATTGGATTTCTTGATTAGACCTGCCATGTGCATTGATTGTGGATCCTAGTAAAATGAAATCTTTCACAACTTCAGTCTTTTCTCCATTTATCATGATGCTGGTTATTAGTCCAGTTTTGAGGACTTTTGTTTTCTTTATGTTAAGGTATAATCCATACTGAAGGCTGTAGTCTTTGATCTTCATCAGTGTTTCAAGGCCTCTTTTTAGCAACCTAGGTTGTATAGTACCTGCGTAGCAAGTAGTTGCTTAGCTAATGGCAATGTTATTATTAATTTTTGTTAGCTAGTAAAAATTTGCTAAAGTTAATTCAAATATGGTTGCAACAATATGTTGACAGGGAACTTCCGGAAATTCAAGCTGGATTCAGAAGAGGGTGTGGAATGCTGTTGTCAAATGGATCTTGGCTAAAAGCAAAGAATAAAAGATGTATTTTACTGAGCATACAAAGACATTCAATAGTGTGGACCATAACAAATTATGCATAACATTGCAAAGAATGGGAATTTCAGAGCACTTAATTGTGCTCATGAGGAACTTGTACAAGAGTTCCTGTACAGCCAAAAGGCTGTTGTTTGAAGACAATAAGAAGATACTGTTGTTGTTGTCGTTCTTAGGTGCTGTCGAGCTGGCTCTGATTCATAGAGACCCATGTGCAACAGAATGAAACACTGGCTGGGAATGCATCACCCTCACAATCCTTGCTATACTTGAGCCCATTGTTGCAGCCACTGTGCCTTTCCTTCTTGTTGAGGGCCTTCCCCATTTTCCCTGACCCTCTACTTTACTGAGAATGATATTTTTCCACAGGGAATGGTCCCTTCTGAAAACATGATGAAAGAAGTAAGATGAAGTCAGGCCACTCTTGCTTCCAAAGAGCATTCTGGCTGCACTTCTTCTGGGATAGGTTTGTTCATTCTTCTGGCAGTCCTTGGTTTTTCCAGTATTCTTCAGTAACAGCATAATTCAAAGGTGTAAGCTCTTGCTTGCTCTTTCTCATTCATTGTCCAACTTTCAAATGCATATTAAGGTGATTGAAAATACCATGATTTGGGTTAGGCCCACCTTAGTCTTCAAAGTGACATCTTTACTCCTCAACCATTTACAGGTTTTTGTAACAGACTTACAAGTTGCAATAGAATGTCTGACTCATTACTGCGGCTTGCATGGGTGTTGATTTTGGATCCAAGTAAAATGAAACTTTTGGCAATTTCAATCTTCTCTCCATTTATTGTGACATTGCTTATTGATTCAGTTGTGAGGATTTGTGTTTTCTTTATGTTAAAATGTAACCCATATTGAAGGCTATAATCTTTGATCTTCATCAGCAAGTGCTTCATGTCATGTTCACTTTCAGTGAGGAAGATTATGTCATCTGCATATGGCAGATTGTTAATAAGTCTTCCTCCAAGTCTGATGCTGTGTTCTTTATATAGTCCAGCTTCTTAGATTATCTGTTTATCATACAGACTGAATAATAATGGTGAAAAAGCAGAACCCTTGACACACATTTCTCCTGATTTTAAACCATGTAGTATCTCTTTGTTCTGTTCAAAGAGCAACATTTTGGGCTATGTACAGATTCCTCATAAGCACTAATAGTTCTGGAATTCCCGTTATTATCAATGTTATCAATAATTTGTTATGATCCACATAGTCAAATGCTTTTGCATAGTCAATAAAACACAGGTAAATATCTCTCTGGCTCTCTGGTATTCTTTGCTTTCGGTCCAGGTCCATCTGACATCAGCAATGGTATCCTTTGTTCCACATTCTGTTCTGAATCTGGCTTGAAGTTCTGCAAATTCTCTGTTAACATACTGCTGTAACTGTTTTTGAATTGTCTTCAGCAAAATTTTCCTTGCTTGTGATATTAATAATATTGTTTGATAATTTCCACATACTGTTGGATCACCTTTCTTTGGAATGGGCACAAATATTGATCTTTTCCAGTCCTTTTCCAGGTAGCTATCTTCCAAATTACTTGGCATAATCGAGCAAGTGCATTCAACACTGCATCCATTACTTGAAACATCTCAATCGACATTCTATCAATTCCTTGAGGCTTGTTTTTCAACAATTCCTTCAGTACATCTTTGACTTCTTCCTTCAATACCATTCTTTCTTGGTCATATGCTGTCTCCTGAAATAGTTGAAAATCAACCAATTGTTTTTGTATTGTATTCCTTCCATCTTCTTTGATGCTTTGTGAATCATTCAATATGTTGCCCATACATCCTTCAATATTGCAACTGGAGGCTTTAATTTTTACTTCAGTTATTTCACCTTGAGAAATGATGAGCATGTTCTTCACTTTTGGTTTTCTAACTCCAGGTCTTTGCACATTTTCATTATAATAATTTACTTCATCTTGTCAAGTTGCTCTTTGAAGTCTTCTGTTCAGCTCTTTTATCTTGTCATTTCTTCCATTTGCTTGAACTACTCTCCATTCAAGAGCAAGTTTCAGAATCTCTTCTGACATCCATTTTGGTCTTTTCTTCTTTTTTTATCTTTTTAATGACCTTTTTCTTTCATCATGTATTATCTCCTTGATGCCATCTCACAGCTCGTCTAGTTTTTGGTCATTGGTGTACAATGTGTCAAATCTATTCTTCAGATGGTCTCTGAATTCAGTGGACTATAATCAAGGTCATATTTTGGCTCTAGGGAACTTGTTTTAATTTTCTCCAGCTTCAACTTGAACTTGCAAATAAGCAATTGATGGTCTGTTCTACAGTCAATTCTTGGCCTTGTTTTGGCTGAAGATATTGAGCTTCTCCACTACCTCTTATCATGGATGTAGTCAATCTGATTCCTGTATATTCCATCTGATGAGGTCCATGTGTATAACCACAAATCATGTTGTTGAAAAAAAGTATTTGCAATGAATAAATTGTTGGTATTGCAAAATTCTATCATGTGATCTCTGACATCATTTCTATCACCAAGGCCATGTTTTCCAACTATTGATTATTCTTCTTTGTTTCTAGCTTTTGCATTCCAATCATTAATAATAATCAATACATCTTGATTGCAAGTTTGGTCAATTTTAGACTGCAGAAGTTGGTAGAAAAAATTTACAATTTCTTCATCTTTGGCTTTAATGGTTGGTGTGTAAATTTGAATAATAGTAGTACTAAGGTCTTCCTAGTAGGCATATGGATATATCCTATCACTGACAGCATTGTACATCAAGATAGATCTTAAAACATTTTTTTTTTTTTTTTGGCATAAATGTGAGGCCATTCCTCTTTAATTTGCCATTCCTAGCATAGTAGGCCAGTTGATTGTCTGATTCAAAATGACCACTACCAGTTCATTTCAGCTCACTGATGCCTGGGATATTGATCTTTATCCACTCCATTTCATTTTTGACAACTTCCTGTTTTTCTAGAATCATGCTTCATACATTTCACATTCCAGTTATTAATAGATGTTTCTAGGTGTTTATTCCCATTTTGAGATATGCCCATGAGCAAAGATAGGTCCCAAAAGTTTTGCTTAATCGGTGTCATTAATGTCAACACTACTTTGAGGAGGCAGCTCTTCCCCTGTCATATTTTGAGTACCTTCCAACCTGAGAAACTCATCTTCCAGCACTATATCACACAATGTTTCCAGGCTATTTGTAAAATTTTCTAGTAATATATCAAGAAGTGTGTCACTGCTATTTGTAGGGTTTTTCACTGGCCAATTGTCTCAGAAGTGGATGGTCCCATCTTTCTTCTCAATCTGTCTTCATCTGGAAACTCCACTGAAACTTGTCCACCATGGGTGACTCTACTAATATTTGAAATATTGGTGGCATAGCCTCCAGCCTTACAGCAACACACACGCCACCACAGTGGAACAAACTGACAGATGAGTGGTGGTAAGGAGATACAACATGTTTTAATATTAGGACAATTAAGTGCCAGAGTTGTATCTTTTCACTATACCTATTTAGTCTGTAAACTGAGCAAATAATCTGGGAATATGGACTATATGAACAGGAATATGGCATCAGGATTGGAAAAAGACTCATTAACAACTTGCCATATGCAAATGAGACAAATTTACTCACAGAAAGTGAAAGAAGACTTGTAGCACATAATGATGAAAATCAAAGGCTACAGTATGGATTATACCTCAACATAAAGAAAACAAAAGTCTTCATAACTGGACCAATAAGCAACAACATGATAAATGGAGAAAAGATTGAAGTTGTGAAAAATTTCATTTTACTTGGATTCACAATCAATACCCATGGAAGCATCAGTCAAGCAATCAGATATCTCACTGTACTTCACAAATCTGCTGCAAAAGACCTCTTTAAAGTGTTAAAGAGCAAAGACAACACTTTGAAGACTAAGGTGTGCCTAATCCAAGCTATGATATTTTCAGCCACCTCATATGCATGTAAAAGCTGGACAATGAGTAAGGAAGACTAAAGAAGAGTTGATGCCTATGAATTGTGATGTTACTGAAGAATGATGAAAATACCAAGGACAGTTCAAAGATTAAATAAATCTGTCCTGGTGAAGTACAGCCAGAATTCTCCTTGGAAATGAGAACAGCCAGACTTTGTCTCATGTACTTTGGTTATGTTGTCAGAAGGGCCCATTCCCTGGAGAAGGATATAATGCTTGGTAAAATAGAAGGCCAGCAAAGAAGAATCTCAACAGGATAGACACAGTGGCTTCAATGATGGGCTCAAGAATAGCAAAGATTGTGAGATTGGTGTGGGATCTGGCACTGTTTCGTTCTTTTGTGCAAGGGTCACTATAAACTGACTCAACAGCTCCTAAAAACAACAACTGGCCGCACAAGTTCACCTTACATTGCTTGTAGATATCTGAGGACATGATTTTCTGGCCACAGATGGAGAGTCAAGTCACCACTCTCCCTTTTCTGCTAGAATGCCCTTCCCTAAGACTTTCATTCCCACTCCTTCCTCTTCTTTCTTAAAGCTATCTTGTGCATGAAACACTTTTCAGACCCCACTCTAAGTACATCTAAAAAAACCCCAAACTCACTGCTATGGAGTCAATTCGACTCACAGTGACCCCTCCTTGGTTTTCCGAGGCAGTATCTCTGTGGAAGTAGATTGCCCAACCTTCCTTCCGAGGAGTCGCTCATGGTTTTGAACTGCCAGCCTTCTGGTTAGCAGTCAAATACCTTAAACACTACACCACCAGAGCTCCTAAGTATATCTAGTACAGGAAATAATAGAGTTTCTCCTCTCCTCATTAGCTTAAAGTTAGGTTTTGTCCTTTGAGATTGCCATATTATTTTGTTTCCATGACTCTCAAAGATTTTTTAAATAGAGAGCATTATAAAAGGGCAAGGAGGGCTTACCTCCCCTTTACTGCCATGGAGTCAGTCCTAACTCATAGCGACCTCTCCTTGGGTTTCCTAGGCAGTATCTCTACAGAAGTAGATTGCCCAACCTTCCTTCCGAGGAGTGGCTAGTAGGTTTGAGCAGCCAGCCTTCTGGTTTGCAGTCAAGTGCCTTAGGCACCATGCTACCAGAGCTCCTTCCATCCCCTAGTAGACAATAAAATCATGGGGCACAAAAAACAATCTCAATTATATTTGTAACCCTTGACGTTTCTATTCCTATTCTTGTCTGTAGTAGATTGTTCCTAGTCCAGTTTAGAAGTGAATTACAAGAAAAATGAAGGTCCTGAGTATTTAGTGAGAGCAGTGCCACTCTCACAAGGACACATCTCAAACACACACTTTAAATTATTCTGTTCTTAAAGCTTAATTGCCTCTAAGGTCTTGGGAACATTTTCAGGCATCTGCTACACATGGTAAGCATTTGTGCTGCATACAGTTAAATCTGGCTGTCCAGGACCCTGTATAGGTGAGGCACTTAGCAGGGGTGACCACAGGAGAAAGGTAAAGACTACTTACCTGACCTCCTTGCCCTCGTCCCATTTTCTTCTCTTCTGTCCAGTCAAGCTCCTACTTAGTATGCCTCTGCTCCCTCTAGCCCTCTTCTACTCTCATTTATGATTTTATGTCATTTATATTTCAGTGTGAATGAGTTTATTACTTTGCTATTGCTCCCATAGCCTTTCATGTAATGGTAGAATCAAAATACATTATTTTCCTTCATTGAATTAATGGCATGCACGTGTGTGAGGGGAACTCAAAGGCAGAGAGAATACTTTCCTGCTTGCACTCAAAATCATACCTTGAAAGCAATCTCAATTTCTCCTTCAGTATTGGTTTCTGTGTAAATGTCTCAAGCAGAAAAAGCATGACATCATCAGAGGTGATGGCCCTGAATAGGACTGAATTAAAATTTGAGCTCTCTTGAAAGACTCTAATACAGATTCATTGAACTAATATTTTCAAAGCATTTAAAAATTATCCTTGGTGGTCAATAAATATTATTGCTATCTTCAACACTGCAATTTTAGCTACTCTATTTTTTTTTTTTTCCATGTATGTTAAGAAAGCCCAGGTGCTATCAATTATTAAGGAAAACTAACAATTTACTTTCAAAAAATATATTCCAGATTCTTTGGAAGGTGCACCTCAGTCTGTAGTTTTAATTTTATTTATTTATTTAAATAAATTAAGTTAGAATGGGGAGGCCTAAAAGCAATGATACACTAATTTTGTAGAAGAAAAAAAAAAAATCCAACTGTAGATAGTTTTTAAAGTGTTGCTCTCAGATTTAACAAAAGGAATAAAAGTGATTTTTACATAGCCCAGTAACTGTTATTCCTTCTCTATTCATGTTGCTATCACCTGGTGGAAAGTTTAACCCATTGCCATTGAGAGGACCCCAACTCATAGTGACCATATAGAATAGAGTAGAACTGTCCCCATGGTATTTCCAAGGCCATAAATCTTTTGATAAATCTTTTTACAGAAGCAGACTACCTCATCTTTCTCTCAAGGAGTGGCTGGTGGATTCAAGTCACCTGCCTTTTGATTAGCAGCCTAATGCTTTTACAACTGTACCACCAAAGCTCCTCACTGCCTCCCAGTGGGTCCCAACTCATAACAACCCCTCCTTGGGTTTCCCAGGCAGTGTCTCTATGGAAGTAGATTGCCAGTCTTCCTTCCAAGTAGTGGCTGGTGGGTTTGAACCGCTAGCCTTCTGGTTAGCAGTACCATGCCTTAGGCATTAGGCCACCAGAGCTCCTGGTGGAGAGTTTAGCAAGTGGAAAAATAACCAAATAAATTAAATAAAGGTGTCTTTGGCAGATCCATTTATCCAAAGTGTACTACTGCCATCTGCTGATCATATTTATTACTGCCACCTCTGAAAAAACCAAGCATTTGCAGTTGTGGTTAGAGGTGGACTCTGTCTAGTGGCAACCTATATGTGTCACAGTAGAAATGAAGTCTCCATAGGGTTTTCAATACCTAATTTTTCACATGTAGATTGTCAGGACTTTCTTAGAGGTGTCTCTGATTGGAATCAAACTTCCAACCGTTCCTTTATGGGTCCAGTGCATTAACTATTTGCCCCATCCATAGACTCCCGCTTGCTTTTGTTGTTGTTGTTGTTGTTGTTATGTGCCATCGAGTCAGCCCTGACTCATAGCGACCCCTCCTTGGGTTTCCGAGGCAGTATCACTACGGAAGTA
>NW_006921772.1:4639181-4646680 GCF_000298275.1 Orycteropus afer afer
CCCCCCCCCGCTTGCTTTTTGCCCATAAAATTCCATATTTTGGAGATATTGCACAGGTGAAGGTGAAGCCTCTTTGATTAGGTCCAGTGTGATGGGGGTGGCCAAAATCTCCTACTGGTTCTTTTCCAGCCTCTACTCGTCTGTCAGTTCATCATACTGTTATAGTTTGTTGCTATGATGCTGGAACCTATACCACAGGTATTTCAAACACCAACAGGGTCACTTATAGTGGACAGGTTTCAGAAGACCCTCTAGACTAAGGAAAACTGAAGGGAAGGATGTCTCAGTCAGCTTATGAAAAAAATGGCCACTGAAAATCTTATGAATAGCAGTATAATATTGTCTGTTATACTGCTCGATGAGGAGCCTCTCAGTTTAGAAGGCACTCAAAATATGACTGGGAGAGTTGCCCCCTCAAAGAAGAGTAGATCTTACTGACATGGATGAATGAAACCTTTTGAGACCTTCATTTACTGTTGCGGCATAACCCATAATGAGAAGAAATTGGCTACTGAAAATCTTAGGAATAGCAGTATGGCAGGCCATGAATTCAAGTCCATTTTAAGTCCCAAGGTCAGCAGAGCATGGCAGGCTCCTGAACAACAACACAGCTACATGCAGGGTCCAAGCATGTCATAAGCTAGAGACCATTCCCAAAGCTGCTACTTATATATGGGAAGCAGACCACATACCCAAAAGCAGCTACTCAGCTGCTCACAGTAGATTCTGCCATAGAGTTGATTACCAGTCTCATCATGGGGAATACTACATCCAGCTGCCCAGCCACTCAACCAAGCCTAGCCAAGTTGGCTCACAAACTTAACAACCACAGTGCCCATCCCAAAGAAAGAAGATTCAAGAGAATGAAATGATCAAATATCAGTAATATCATAGGTAAGTAAAATTTTGCTGAAAATAATTCAAAAGCAGTTGCACCAGTATCTAGACAGGAAACTACCACAAATTCAAGCCAGATGTGGAAGAGGACAGATGTGGAATGACATATATTATTACTGATGTCTTGATGGATCTTGGCTGAAATCAGACAATAACAGAAAGATGCCTACCTGTGTTTTATTGACTATGCAAAGGTATTTGACTGCATTGACTCTAACAAATTAAGGATAACATTGTGCAGGATGAGAATTCCAGAACATTTAATTGAGTTAATAAGAAAATGTGCCCAGGGCTTCAGGGCTGCTTTTCTCTTGGGTGTGGCTCTATTTTAAGGCCGGCCCAAGGTAGGTGGGCATGGGGCTTGAGGGATGCTTTTAGCTTGGGGGCAGGTCTATTTTAAAGCCTGGGCCCAAGGTAGACAGGTGCAGAGGGGTTAAGAACAACTAAGGGAGATGAACTTGTCTGTCAGTTTGTCATCCTGTGGTGGCTTATGTGTTGCTGTGAGACTGGAGGTTATGACACAGGTATTGCAAAATGCCAGCAGGATTACCAATGGTGGACAGGTTTCAGCTGAGCTTCTGTGCTAAGACAGACTCAGAAGAAGGAAGAGGCCACCCATTTCTCAAACAATTGGCCAGTGAAAACCATATGAATAGCAGTAAAACTCTGTCTGACATATTACTGGAAAACTTTATGACTAGACCTGAAACATTGTCCGATATGGCACCAGAAGATGAGCCCATCAGGTTGGAAGGAACTCAAAATTTGACTGGGGAAGAGCTGACTCCTCAGAGTAGAGATGACCTTAATGATACCGATGGAATAAAACTTTGGGGACCTTCATTGGCTGATGTGGCAAGACTCAAAGTGAGTAGAAACAGATGCAAATATCCATTAATAATTGGAACATGGAATGTATGAAGTATAAATCTAGGAGAATTGAAAGTTGTCAAAAATGAAATGGAATACATAAAGATCGATGTCCTAGACATTAGTGAGCTGAAATTGACTAGTTTTGGCCATTTTGTGTTAGACAAACATATGATATACTATGCTGGGAGTGACAAATTGAAGAGGAATGCTCTGGTATTCATCGTCACAAAAGGTGTTTCAAGATCAGTCATAGAATAATATCCATACGCCTATAAGGAAGACGCGTTAATACTACTATTATTCAAATCTATGCACCAACCACCAAAGCCAAAGATGAGGAAATTGAAGATTTCTCCCAGCTTCTACAGTCTGAAAGTGACTGAACATGCAATAAAGTTGGTTGATTATCACTGGTGACTGGAATGCAAAAGTTGGAAACAAAGAAGAGTTACCGGTAGTTGGAAAATATGGCCTTGGAGATAGAAATAATGCAGGAGATCACATGATAGAATTTTTGCAAGACCAATAGCTTATTTGTTGCAAATATCTTTTTTTCAACAATGTAAGCAAAGACTGTACAGGTTGTGGTAGTTATGTTTGTGCATCAACATGAACTGGGCCTGGATGAGTGGCTGGGCCGCTGGGGGGAGTATAACCCCTGGTGAAACTGGTAATCAAATCCATGGTGGGATCTACCACAAGCAGCTGAGTAGCTGCCTTTGGGATGTGGTCTGATTCCTGTATTTATGGAGAAGCTTTGGGAATGGTCTCTGGCCTATGGCATGCTTGGACCCTGCTTGTAGCCATGTCGTTGCTCAGCAGCCTACTATACTCTGCTGATCTTGGGACTTAAAAATGAACTTAAGTTAATGCCCTGCCATGTGGTTTGGTAACATCGGGACTGTGTCTTTTTACTTGTCAATCTTGGGGCTTCTCAGCCTCAGCAGCCAGAAGCTGTCTGAGTGAAGAAACACCTCTAGCTCCAGTGGGCCAGGAGTAGGAGGCAGAGCTGGACCCCAAGATTGAGGGGCTTTCACCCAGCCCCTAGAGCCTAGCACTTTGAACTTGGACTTAAAGGCTTCAAATTGTAAGAATAAATTCCCGTTTGTTAAGGCCATCCCATTTGTGGTATATTCCTGTCAGAATGGTAACCAGAACACAGGTGGACTCACCAGATGGAATATGCAGGAATCAGATTGACTACACCCATGGCAAGAGGTGATGGAGAAGTTCAACATCTTTGGCCAAAATAAGGCCAAGAGCTGATTGTGGAACAGACTATCAACTTCTCATATGTACGTTCAAGTTGAAGTTGAAGACAATGAAAACAAGTCCACAAGAGCCTAAATATGACCTCAATAATATCCCTCTTGAATTTAGAGACCATTTAAAGAATAGATTTGATGCACTGAACACTAATGACTGAAAACCAGAGGAATTGGGGGATGACATCAAGAACATCATCCATGAAGAAAGCAAGAGGTCATTAAAAAGACAAGAAAGGAAGAAAAGACCAAAACAGATATCAGAAGAAGCTTTGAAACTTTGAATGGAGAGTAGCTAAAACAAATGGAAGAAATGCAAGATCAAAGAGCTGAGCAGAAAATTTCAAAGAGCAGCTCGAGCAGACAAAGCCAATTACTATAATGAAATGTGCAAAGACCTGGAGTTAGAAAACCAAAAGGGAAGAACACGCTCGACATTTCTCAAGCTGAAAGAAATGAGGAAAAAATTTAAGCTTTAAGCTGCAATATTGAAAGATTCTAAGGGTGACATATTGAATGATGCAGGAAATATCAAAAGAAGTTGGAAAGAATATACTGAGCCACTGTACCAAGAAGAATTGGTCAACATTCATCCATTTCAGGAGGTGGCACATGATCAAGAAGCAGTGGTACTGAAGAAGTTGAAGCTGCACTGAAGGAATTGGTAAAGAACAAGTCTCCAGGAATTGATGGAATACCCACTGAAATGTTTCAACAAACAGATGTCCCACTGGAGGCACTCACTTAGTTTTGCCAAGAGATTTGGAAGACAACTATCTAGCCAACTGACAGGAAGAGATCCATATTTGTACCCATTCCAAAAAAAGGTGATCCCACAGAATGTGGAAATTATCAAACAATGTCATTAATATCACATGCAAGTAAAATCTTACTGAAGATAATTCAAAAATGGCTACAACAGTATATTGACAGAGAGTTTCCAGAAATGCAAGCTGGATTCAGAAAAGGATGTGAAACAAGAGATATTGTTGTTGATGTCAGATGGATCTAAGCTGAAAGCAAAGAATACCAGAAAGATGTTTACTTATGTTTTATTGACTATGCAAAAGCATTTGATTGTGTGGATCATAACAAATTATGGATACCTTTGAGAGAATGGGAATTCCAGAGCACTTGATTGTACTCATGAGGAACCTGTACATAGATCAAGAGGTGGCTGTTTGAACAGAACAAGGGGATAGTGCATGGTTCAAAATCAAGAAGGGAGTCTGTCAGGGTTGTATCCTTTCACTATACTTATTCAACTTGTATGCTGAGCAAACAATCTGAAAAGCTGGATTATATGAAGAACATGGCATCAGAATTGGAGGAAGGCTTATTAACAACTTGTGATACACAGATGGCACAACCTTGCTTGCTGAAAGTGAGGATGACTTGAAGCACTTACTGATGGAGATTGAATACTATAGTCTGTAGTATGGATTACACCTCAATATAGAGAAAACAAAAATCCTCACAACTGGTCCAGTAAACAGCTTAATGATAAATGGAGAAAAGATTGAAGTTGTCAAGGACTTCATATTACTTGGTTCTACAATCAACACAAATGGAAGCATCAGTTAGGACATCAGTTGAATAGAACAAGGGGATACTGCATGGTTCAAAATTAAGAAGGTAGTCTGTCAAGGATATATCCTTTCACTATACTTATTCAACTTGTATGCTGAGCAAACAATCTGAGAAGCTGGATTATATGAAGAAGAACATGGCATCAGAATTGGCATCAGAACAATACGATGTATTGCATTGGGCAAATCTGCTGAAAAAGACCTCTTTAAAGTGTTGAAGAGCAAAGACATCTCCTTGAAGACTAAGGTGTACCTCCCCCAAGCCATGTTATTTTCTCACCTCTTATGTATGTGAGAAGTGGACAATGAATAAGGAAGACTGAAGAAGAGTTGGTGCTTTTGAGTTGTGGTTTTGGAGAAGAATGCTAAGAGTACCACGGACTGCTAAAAGGCCTAACAAATCTGTCCTGGAAGAAGTGCAGCTGGAATGCCTCTTGGAAGAAAGAATGGCCAGATTTCATCTCACCTATTCTGGTGATGTTGTCAGAAGAAACCATTCCCTGGAGAAGGATATCGTGCTTGGTAAAGTGGAGGGTCAACAAAAAAGGGGAAGGCCCCCAATGAGATGGATTGACACAGTGGCTGCAACGATGAGCTCAGTTATACCAAGGATGATAAGGCTGGCACAGGACTGGGCAGTGTTTCATTCTGCTATGCATAGGGTCACTATGAGTCGGAGACAACTAGTCGGCACCTAACAACAACAACAACAATGAGAAAACTGTTTACAGATCAAGAGGGAGGGCATTCCAACAGAACAAGAGGATTTTATGTGGTTTAAAATCAGGAAAGGTGTGTGTTCGAATTGTATCATTTCATTATGCTTATTCAATCTGTAAGGAGCTCTGGTAGTATAGTGTGTAAGACATTTGGATACTAACCAGAAGGTCAGCAGTTCAAACCCATCAACCTCTCCACAGGAGGAAGATGAGGCAATCTACTTCCATAAAGATTTACAGCCTTGGAAATCCAATAGGGGTAGCCATGACTTGGAATTGACTCGATGGCAGTGGGTTTGGTTTGATACCCAATCTGTATGCTGAACAAATAATCCAAGAATCTGGACTACACAAAGAAGAACATGGAATTAAAATTGGAGGAAAACTCATGAACAACCTGCCATATACAGATGACACAACTTTGCTTGTTGCAAGTAAAGATGACTTGAAGTAATTACCAATGAAGATCAAAGACTATAGCCTTCAGTATAGATTACACCTCAACATAAAGAAAACAAAAATCCTCACAATGGAACCAATAAGCAACATCATGATAAAGGGAGAAAAGATTGCAATTGTCAAGGATTTCATTTTACTTAGATCCACATTCAATGCCCATGAAAGCAGCAGTCAAGAAATCAAATGATGCATTGCACTGGGCAAATCTGTGGCAAATTTAAATTATTACAAAGAAATCACTTTGAAGACTAAGGTATGTCTGACCCAAGCCATTTGTGGTAGTGAAGGTTGTTGTCAACTTGGCTGGGCCTGGTTGAATGACTGGGCAGCTGGATGTAGTTGTTCCCCATGATGAGACTGGTAATTAACTCCATGGTGAAATCTCCTAGAGCAGAGGAGGCTTTCACCAAGCCCCTAGTGCCTGGCACCTGGAACTCAGACTTCTAACCTCCAAATGGTAAGAGAATAAACTCCTGTTTGTTAAAGCCACATCCTATTTGTGGTATATTCTTGTCAGAGTGGCACTAGGTAACCAGAACAGCATTGTCTCTTCAATTGCCTCATATGCATGTGAAAGCTGGACAATGAATAAGGCAGACCAAAGAAGAAACGATGTTTTTGAATTACAGTGTTGGCAAAGAATATTGAATATACCACAGGCTGCCAGAAGAACAAACCAATCTGTCTTGGATCAAGCACAGCCAGAAGTCTCCTTAGAAACAAAGACATCGCTTCTTATATTTTGGTTATGTTGTCAGGAGGGATCAGGTCCTGCAGAAGTATACCATGCTTGGTAAGGGAGAGGGTGAGCAAAAAAGGGAAAGATCCCCAGTGAGATAGACACAGTGGCTGGAACAATGAGCTCAAGCATAACAAGGATTGTGAGGATAGCACAGGATAGGGCATTATTTTGTTTTCTCTTACATATGGTTGTTCTGAGTCAGAGCCGACTCAATGTACCTGACGACAATAATTTCAATACCCTCTCATCTTGAAAGAAAAGTGATATGATTGGCTGAGAGTCATGATGTCATCTGAAGGCAGAGCTGGGACTTCTATATAAACTGAACCCATTGTTAGTTGCTGTCAAGTCAATCCTGACTCATGGCTACCCCATGTGTGTTGAGTAGAACTTGTCTAAACAGTTTTCAAGGGCTGTGACTTTTCCAAAGCAGATCACTAGACCTGCTTCTGAGGAGCCTGTGGGTGGTTTGGAACCACCAACCTTTTGGCTAGTAGTTGAGCGCTTAACCATTTGCACCACCCAGGGACTCCTCTTTTTTCTGTATCCATTGTTATTTCCAGTTTTCAAATTCTCCTCTCATGCAGCTGAATATGAAAAATAGCTTTTAAATATGCAGTTAGACAGGGCCCTCATATGCTGTCTCACTCTAAAGATCAAAGCTCAGCTCCTCCACACCCCTACTTCATACCACAGGACCTAACTGTGCTTTTTAGAGGAACAAAGAAAAAACCCACTGTCAGTCAGTCAATTCTGAGTCATAGATGAGTAGAACTGCTCCATAGGGTTACTAAAGCTATAAATCTCTATGGAAGCAGACTGCCTCATCTTTCCCTCTTGGAACAGCTACTTGGTTTGAACTGCCAAACTTTTGGTTAACAGCCTAATGCTCTAAGCACTATACCACCAGAGCTCCTTCTGGAAGATATATATATATATATATATATATATATAT
>NW_006921772.1:4647840-4667316 GCF_000298275.1 Orycteropus afer afer
GTAAATAAAAAAATACTTTTACTACATAAGAGAATCAGTTTTTTAGCATAAAGTGTTCTCTGACTAGATTTCTTTGGCCAGAAGAAAAGAGGTTCAAAGCCAGCACATATTTACTTATATTGTACATATTGTTTTTAAGTTCCTGACAAAGTAAGAATTCTTCTCATACTAATTAAACTTGTTAGTTTTTTCCCAGCTATAAAAAAAAATCAAAATTTCTCACATTTGAATTAGTTTCAAAGTTTGTGAAACACTGTTTAGAAAATTACTTGACTAATTAAAAGTATGGCAAGTGTAGAGTGTTGAAAGATGATTCACAAACTATATCCATCCACGTAAGTGAAGAAGCTGTTAAGCTTCATTCTAAAAACACATTATTTTAAAAGTTCAATCATTCAGAATCCAAACTCAATAGTTAACAGAATATTTTTCTGCTGCTAGTTTTCTTTTTTGTTGATATAATGGTCACAAAACTTTTTCTTGAATTCTAAACAGTAAAATAAATAAATAAAAATAAAAAGGTTTGATTTACTTATTTTCTTGATAAGTATACAACATTTAAGCAATTTTCAGAGTTACTAAGAAAGATTCCCAGAGGGAGGATACCCATGGATAATAGCCTCTCTTGCAGCCCTATATCTGCAGCTGGCTCATATAAGCCTTTTCATTCCTGTCTTCCTTTGGGTTGCCTGGAAAAAAATGAATAAACAAATCCACTGCCATGGAGTTATTTCTGACGCATAGTGACCCTGTAGAACAGAGTAGAACTGCCCCACAGGGTTCCCAAGGCTGTTAATCTTTACTGAAGCAGACTGCCTCATCTTTCTCTTTTCAAGCAGATGGTGGGTTCAGATGGCCAACCTTTTGGTTAGCAGCTGAATGCTTAACCACTGTAAACTCTGTAAACCACTGTAATTCCAGAGCTCTTTGGGTTGATTTGGCTGATATAGATACAATGGACATAATCATACCTTTTAAAAAAAAACTCACTGCCATCCAGTCGGATCCGACTCACAGTGACCCCTCCTTGGGTTTTTGAGGTGGTATTACTACAGAAGTAGGCTACCCAATCTTCCTTCCAAGGAGTGGCTAGTGGGTTTGAACCACCAGCCTTCTGGTTAATAGTCAAATGCCTTAGGCACCACACCACCAGAGCTCCTTATACATTGAATTATTTCAAAACCCTTGTACTTCATTTAATCTCAACAATTACCTTGTGAAGTAAGTTTTTTTTTTTTTTTAAAAAAAAGATTGTAAAACACGATCTTGTATTTTGCAGGAAAAGAATTTGAGATGCCAGGAAGTCAAAAGACTTGTCAGAATCAGAAATGAGTGAGAACTTCCATCTTCTAAACCTGATCTCAGTGTTCTTTCCACTCTATCTTTTCTCATGACTTAATGAGGGTTTGAGATAGTTCATCTGTCCACCAAACCAGGTATGTTTATCTCTTTTCTCCTTGGCCCTACAGCTAATCTATCTGTCTATCTATCTATCCATCCATCTTCCCTTGAGTAGGCTCTGACTCATGTAGATCCTATGTATTACAAAATAAAACATTGCCTGGTTCTAGACCATCCTTACAATGGTTGTTATGTTTGAGTCCATCTTTGCAGCCACTGTGTCAATTCATATAGTTCCAGTCTCCAAGAGTAAATACAGGAAATGCCACTAATGGAGACTTTTGTCAATTTATATTCAAGTGGCTTCTCTGAGCGGGAAAAAAAAACAAACAAATTAAAAACTAAACTTAAACCCTATGATTAAGATTATTCATGGATTAATGATTTTTTCATGGTAAATAATATTGATAGAATTTCTTACCCTCATCAGAAGATTCCAGAGCGCAAGTGTATGGCTGGCACAATCAAAGGAGATCTCATCTCTTTTGTCTTGTTTGGAACATCCTGGAATCAGCCCAAGAAACTCCAACTCCTCTAGAGGCTGGGCACAAGCCTGGCTCCAGAGGAGCAGACATCAAACCCAGTCTGAGAAAGCAAAATCTGAAAATCTCCAAGGCAACGTCAGCATTAGAGAAGCCACTGGGATGAATTTCTCAAACACCCACTGTCCACTCCTGCCAGGTAGGAGCTCTGGTAGCTTAGTGCTTCAAGGCACTTGACTGCTAACCAGAAGCCTGGCGGTTCAAACCCATCAGCCACTCCTTGGAAGGAAGGTTGGGCAATCTACTTCTGTAGTGTTACCGCTTCGGAAACCCAAAGAGGGGTCACTATGAGTCGGTCCAACTCCACAGCACATAACAACAATATAGCACCAAGGCACCATTTAGCAACAGTCGACTTTTCTCATCTTCGTAAGCTATGCTTTATAAAATACACCTTTCTTAGTTTACACTGTACAACCTCTGAATTTCATGTTATTAGCCCTGAAAAAAAAAAAAAAAAAGAGTTGAAGTAAATGATCATTTCTAAGTTCCCTGTTCTGTGAGCAAGGAGCCCAGGTTGCACAGTGGTTAAACCCTTAATTGCTAACTGGAAGTTCGGTAGTTCGAATCTACGAGCTCCTCTGAGGGACAAAGATGTAGATGTCTGCTTCTGTAAAGATTACAGATTCTAATCTGTCCTACAGGGTCGCTATGAGTAAGAATGCACTGGAAGCCAAGGGGTTTTGGTTTGGTTCTGCGAGCCTCACCTCTCGCCACCAGATGGCAGGTGTGCATCAAGATCCCAAACTACTGTGTCACATTTTGAAGACCACTTATGTCGTGTTAAAAGACTGGGAGTCCTGACAAACGCACGGAGAACTTTATGAAGAATTGGAGTGATTAACTGTGCTGATTAAGCCCTAGAGTAGTGAGCAGCGGGGCCTGCCGGGACTGTTGAGTATGCATCAGCTCTGAAAGTGACAGTAATTGGGGTCCCATACGGAGCCAGCCACAGACCAAGGAAGTTCAAGCTGCGCACACAGAACTCATTAACCAAGTCTTCTACAGTGCCTTTACTCGAATTGCGGTTCTGCTTGTTAAAAATGCAGAATCCCAAGACAGCTGAATCAGAATCTCTGGCGGAGGAGCCCAGGATCTTCAAGTTTAACAAGCTCCCTAGGTGATTCTTTTTCTCTTTAAGTGTGAGAAAAGATCTTGAAGAGTGTCAGCTCTTTAGCAAACTCTTTCAAAGCAACGGTTTGGCCAGGGAGGCCCACAATAGTTCTGAGTTTCCTGTGATTATGGGGCTTACATGATGTCACTTCCTTCTGGAACAAAAATACCTGGAGATAGAAGTCATCATCTGCCTTTTT
Organism: Orycteropus afer afer; assembly: GCF_000298275.1. Lineage (NCBI taxonomy): Eukaryota > Metazoa > Chordata > Mammalia > Tubulidentata > Orycteropodidae > Orycteropus > Orycteropus afer. The sequence continues at coordinate 4,651,097 of NW_006921772.1, forward strand.
TACTGTCCTCAGGAATACAAAAGCTGTCAGCAATTTAATCCTTAAGATGTTTAAAAACTGATCTCTAGTCAATAGGTAGTTTATGGTGAGACATTTGAGCTGAAATGGGTACAGCATTTAAAATGGAAAATCTTAGAAATATGTTTGTGATTGAAAAATACTGAGAAAGCCTTAGCCATCACAGGTAATGCATTAATTTTTTCTTGAGCATCAGCAGGATTTTTGTGTGAGTGGAGGGTTAGCGTTCAGCTACATATATGCTGTCCTCTCTGAAAGTGGTTTCTGGGACACAAAGTCAATCCCTGTGACCCTAAATTTGTGTAACAGGTTTAAATCCTATAGTCATCAACTTGGGTGAAAAGAAAAGAAATTCTCGAGCTGCTCACACAAAATAAAAATAGTAAGGGGTAAATTCAGTCCCATCAGTCATTCAACAGGATTCCTAATTCAGTCCACCAAGTTCAAATATTAGCTTTGAGTTTCCTACTCTTCCTCAGAGACAGTGCAAGTCTAGGAAAGGGGAAGTCCATTCATATATCATCCACATATCCATGGCAGGGAGGGTGACATTTCTTCTCTTTCCGTTGTCTTGTGGCATCAGTGCTGTATGATGCTAGCTCTAGCAGGTGATTCACACGTCACCATATAGTGTTCTGGACATGCCAGCCAAAAGTCCCCTTCCATAGGTCCATATACTTTTAGAAAATATATGTGCATTTCCTCAGTCTGTGATGTGTTTTTGGCCAGATGGCCTGAGCAGATCATCAGCCCACATTCTCCAAACTAATTTCCCCAGTTCACCCTGGACTCACAGGAAGAATATGGACCTCTCAATGCCACTCTTCAGCCATAGGGAACTCAAGTACTGCTGGGACTTTCTTTGGTCAAAATATACCATTTTGTCATCTTGATTTTTTTTTTTTTTTTTTTTTTCTGTAACTAATAGTGCCTAAGGCACTTGACTGCTAACCAGAAGACTGGTGGTTCAAACCCACCAGCCACTCCTCAGAAGGAAGATGGAGCAATCTACTTCCATAGTGATACTGCCTCGGAAACCCAAGGAGGGGTCGCTATGAGTCGGGTCCAACTCGAGGGCACATTATAACAACAACAACAACAACAATGGTATTGGGTCCATCTCTGGTGTTTCTGCTCTCAAAGTTCATCCAAAAATGACAAATACTCCTCCACATCTCTCAGAAACTTCAAAGTTTTCAAGGTATCCACTTATAGTCCCTTCCTTTCTCTTCTTTCCCTACCCAGGGAGGGAGTATGAATTTCCACTCCTTTCTCCATGTAAAATAGTATTCCATAGTCTGCTGTGTCCTCCTGGAGCTTGATTTTTTAAGATCATTCCAAGGCAGGGAAAAAAAATCAATGTGATCTCTCTGTACTTCCCTTTGAGTCTGTCCCATTTTATGATAAGAGCACTACCTTTGAAAGTAATCATGTACATGATGGCTCCTTGCTCTCTGTGGAGGCCTTATCTACATCTGTCAAGGTAGTGTCAGTGTAGAAGTCGATGGGGAGATGACAATAGATATCTTAGGGAAGAGAGGGATTATCATTCATATTGGGTTATTCTTTCTCATTTCACCTTGCCACAGGTGACCACGGAAGGTGAATCTAGACATCATCTTAACCTCTGCTATTGCCTTCAATATATTTCCTCTGAGTCTATTCACAGGGAAGTGATTCATGTTACCACCTTCACACTGAGAGTAAGAGATTTCTGGTATTTTCCAGGAGTGATGGCAACACTCCGGGAAACACTGAGTCAAATATATTTGATAAAAAGTAAAACTACAGCCATGGAAAAAAGGGCAGTTGCAGATTGGAGTTTGGGTGCAAAGAGTGTGTGGTCACAAAGGAAACATGAAGAGTTTTGAATGATTGAACTGTCCTGTATCCTGATTGTGGTGGTAAATACGTAGATCTATACATGTGATAAAACTCATAGGACTTTGTATTAAAAAAGTCACTTTTATTGTATGTTATTAATATATCTTATCTAATATCTCCAAAGAATGGCAAATTAAAACTTATTCTCAGAAAGTACGCCATCAAGTAGATTCTATAGGTAATCTTAGGTGAGCTGACATTTAAAAAGTAGATCAAAGTTGAAATTATATTAGAACTCTGTTATTTTTTTTCTGAAGTAGGCTGGCTCTAACATATTTAAATGAATTTTTAAAGCAAATTTTCTCATATAATTTTGAAAAATTGTCAAAAACATTAACAAAAGTGATTTTACAACATTTAACTAATAGATTCCTTGTTCTTATTATATTGTTGTTGTTGTTGTTGTTATGTGCCCTTGAGCTGGACCCGACTCATAACGACCCCTCCTTGGGTTTCTGAGGCGATATCACTATGGAAGTAGATTGCCCAACCTTCCTTCCGAGGAGTGGCTGGTGGGTTTGAACCGCCAGCCTTCTGGTTAGCAGTCAAATGCCTTAGGCAATAAGCTACCAGAGCTCCTTTCTTCTTATTATACATGTTAATATTTTGGGATTTCTCTCAATTTTAGTCAATATCCTAATATAATTACATAGTTTTCATTATCTCATCTAAATAATTACTCTAGAATTGCATCCTATGTAGTCATTATATGTGCTTATTGAATACTGCAAGCTTATTTAAGCATGACATTCAGAAATAAAGTCCAATATTGCTATCACCTCTCATTTACAAAAGTGTAAGATGTAAAAGTAGAGACTTTTTTGGTAAATTTCTCCTGTAAGTACGTCTGAAACTGAGTGTTACTAAAGATTGAGAGAAGAGAAATAGTAACAGAAATAAATTTTGTCTCTGACTGGAGTTTAAGTTTTCCTGTGAGGGTGGAAGAGAAAGGGAATGGAGAAAATGGTTCATTGAACTACAAAGCATGGAAATAAAGAAAAAAGATTTTTAAAATCATGGCAAAATTCCAGAACCAAACCAAGTGTAACACAGTTTACAGCACAAAGGCGTCTTCTAGTTAGGGCTGCCAGAATTTATATATAAACAGATTTTCTAAATTAAAAAGACATAACAAGGAGAACAGAAGTCAGTGTTCAAATACCCACATCACATCATTTATGCTTTATTGCTCCAAAAAACAAAACTTACTAACATTACCAATATTTCAAAAAAACAGTGAACTAGCTGCTAGGGAGGATAAAATTTGTTTTTATCTCACACCACCCAGACACTAACAGAATAATCCAAATGGTAAAACAAGTTCACAGCAGCTAAAAAAAAAAAAAAAAAAACTTGCTGCCATCGAGTCATTTCTGACTCATAGCAAGCCCTCCTTGGGTTTTTGAGGTAGTACCTCTATGGAGGTAGATTGCCCAGTCTTCATTTTGAGGACTGCTGGTGGGTTTGAACCTCCAGCCTTCTGGTTGGCAGTCAAATGCCTTAGGCACTATGCCCTACGCCTCCAGAGCTAAGAGGCAGCATATCATAAATTCAGTGCATTTAATCCTACCTGTATGTACTATAGCAAGCTGGAGGGGCAAGCAGCTTTTTATGATTAGGGAATCAGAAAACTTGCAAAGGATATGTGTTCTGAGCTGCACTTTGAACACCATCAGGGACTTCATCTAAACAATGAGGGTGGATGAATCTCTTGCAGTAAGATTAGTAGCACAGAAGAAAGTAAGCTACATCTTCAGAGAATGACATGCAAGAAGGACATGATTTTGTTTTTTATTTCACTGAGAGGATAAAAGCAGAGAGAACCACACATTTTTCACTACAAAGTTTACCTCAATTGACACCCATATAATTTGCTCCTTCCTTTTACACTGATGTACCTTCACTTCATTCTAGAGCCAAATGCTCCATCTATGTCTTGGATCCCATTCCTACCCTTCCCAAGGACTTTCTCCCTGAACCCTTGCTTTCTTGCATTGGCAAACTTCTCTAATAAATCACATTGCTATCAATATAAATTGGCAAAATCTTGCTGTTCTTTTGGTGTGTTTGGTTCCCTCTCATAAATCACACTTTGTACCTGACCTCCTAGGACCTGCTGAGATTTCAGTCTGGTTGTATGGTTAGAGTCAGGGTCACTGTGAGTCAGAATCAACTCCATGGCAGTGCATTTGTTTTTTGCTTACATATATGTAATGAGAAGCGTCCCTGGTGGTGCAAACAGTTGGTGTTTGGCTGCTAACCCAAAGAATGTAGGCTCCAGTCCACCCAAGGGTGTGTCAGAGAAAAGGACTGATGATCTACTTCTGAAAGTCAGTCATTGAAAATCCTACAGCGCACAGTTCTAATCTTGTAAGAATGTTCTTCTCCAGGTAGCTTGAGCACAAGGACTGAAACAATGTAAGAATGCCCCACTCCAAGTGGCCTAACTGCAAAGGCTGAAATACCAGCCAACTTGTGATAGATATTTTTCTGGTTACCCAGAGCATTCTCCTACCCAACCCCTCCCATTCACCCATGTGTGATAGCTCTGGACCATGTCTTATCTAACATATATGCATCAGAACCTGAAAAACACACTCGTCGGCCGCCATGACACTATACCCCCTACCATGTTAATGAGCCTAATGCATAGTAAATGAGTCACTGGAAAGTCCATGAATAATCATAACTTTGCTATTCCATATTCTATATCAGCGCTGTAATCCCGTTTCTGGGAGCTTGATCTGAGACACAGTCTCTGAGCTCCTTGCTTGCCAGCCTGCAATTAAGCTTCCTTTCTCAGCACCTCAAAGCCTGATGTTTCTTTATTGACCTGGGAATTGCACCGGGTGGGATCCCCTCATCTAGGTTTCAGATTTGGGGTTTCCAAGAGTGGGAATAGACTAGATGGTAACAGGTTTGGGTCAGTCCTCTCAACAAATAAACATGTAGACTTATCTCCCTTCTTACAAAACCAGCCCACAGCAACAATAATAACAAAGTCTCCCATGACTCCATATTCCCTTCTAGCTATTGTACCATTGTGAGACAAAGAACTAAGTTGGGCCCTTTAACTCTGGTTTCTGAAAATAGCCTGAGCAATTTATGTGCTCTTTGTCTTTCTGAGGAGCCCTGGAGATACAGCGCCTGGCTGCTAATCTAAAGGTTGGTAGTTTGAATGCACCAGCTGCTCCATGGGAGAAGGATACAGCAGTCTATTCCCATAAAGATTACAGCCTTGGAAACTCTACAGGGGAGTTCTACTCTGTACATAGGGTCACTGTGAGTCGGAATTTACTTTATGGTACTGGATTGGTTGGTTGTCTTTCTAAAATAGCTGGGCAAGAAGGGGCTACAAAAGCCCCATAACTGGTGAACTAACTTCAGGAAGTGGGGAGAGTGGGGAGCTGGGGTAGGGCTAATGCACTCATGCATAGTCATTGATTAGATCACTCTTAACTATACACTAAGGCCAAAGTCATGTATATTCATTGAGATCCCAGTGACTAGAGGATTGAGACCTCCATGTACTCTCTTTGAGGACTCATGGATTGGTGAGAATATCTATGCACAAGAAAGGGTGTTGCAAGTCTCTGGGGACAATGGAAGCCTTGCCTAAATGCTCAATGCAGATACCCCAGGGTACAGTCCTCATAGCTTCTCATCTGCAGTCATTTCTACAGTAATTTTGTACAATATCATAATTTTAATCTCAAGTCAGATGTATATTCTCATGTAAACTGGAACTTCAGATTTACAGATTCACCTGCCTACTCCATCTAGCCAGTCAGTTGTCAGACAAGCATTTCAAATTTGCCATGAACTTTCTCTTGGCTTATTGGAATACACTCTTTACTAGCTTCCCTTCTGCCTCACTTACCCACTTGAGATTTAATCTCAACATAACAGCCAGAGAGGTATTTTAAAAACATACATCAGATCATATCACTTTTCTGCTCAAAACCCTTCAATGGCTTCTTGACTTACTTATATAAAGCTAGTGTTCTTCCCATGGCCTGAAGATTCCTCATGCTCCGGCTCCTGGCAGCCTTTCTGACCTCATCAGCGTTTTTCTCCTTAGACTCAAGGTATGCTAAACTCTTCGATAGTCCTTGATATTACCAAGTCTGTTCCCAGCCCCAGGCCTTTGAATTTACTCTTCCTTCTATGAGAAAACTCCTTTCCTGAATGAACTTATGGTTGACCCACTCATTAACTTCAGTTCTCTGCCCTAATTTCTTCTTTTCATAGAGACCTTCTCCACTATTCTATATAAAATAGCAAACCATCTACCTTTTCCATCCTGTTCCACATGCCACTCTCCTCTTACCCCAATCAATTTTCTCTAATGGACCTATCATTCCCAAACACATTATTTAAGTTTATTGATTATCATTTTACCCATCCATCTCCCTTCACATACCACCACCACTAAATGGATGAACCACAGGAGCAAAGAATTTTTTGGTTTTATTCACTATAGTAGCCACTGTAGTCAATAATTAATTAACTGAATAATTCCATAATATTGCCACAAAAGTAGAAGATACGTTCTTAATATTTTAAAATTTTGAAAAAATTATCAACATACAAGTGTTTGGAGTTCACATAAATATTTGGGTTTACCAGTTATTTAAAACTTAAAATTTGCCAATATGGGCTGGCACTCAGGACAGTCTAGGCATTGTTATTGCTTTCCAAATACTACAAAGAATTGTCTTCTTGAATCATAAAAAAAATCTCTGTGATGAAGACTATTACTGAAGCACAGATAGGTTAAGAAATGTTCCAATGTCCTTTATCTAACCTTCAAATTGGGATTAAAACTTAGATAGTAGTGTAACTTCAGAGCTCATGACTTTGACACAATCCTCTAAATCTAGCATTCCAGAAAGACAACAAACACCTGGAGCTCAGTGGCAGAGTCCCACAGTAGTTGGAGCAATTACTCTATAGTTTGTAATATTCACCCTTCCTCTCTCATTTATATCATGTGTTTTAGCTTGGATCCATTGTTATGGGAGCAGACTGCCACATCCTTCTCCCATGGAGCAGATGGTGCTTGGATCCTTCTGAGATTGGAATAATCAAAGATTTGAATCCACAATCATTTGAATGACCGTTTATGTGCAGGCATTGAGTTAGGTCCTATTTTCAATAAAAGATGAGCAGAATACAATTCTTTTATTCACAAGGCTTGTGATTTTGGGGGTGGGTAAGGTGGAACATAGACAGAATATAGCTTATATATAGTAGAAGACATTCATCAAAAGAGAAGTAAAAAGCAAATGACAAGTTGTCATGATGTTCAGAATTTGGTAAAATGTAACATTGCATTAACTCCCACTGGTCACAAGAGCAAGACTGTTTGTTCACTTCTATATCCCAAGTGTCTGTACTGTGCTTGTACATCACAGGAGCTCAATACATATATTTGAATGAGTGTATCAAAAAATGATTCTTATAGCCATCCTGATAACATATGAAGACATTTTATCAGGAAGGACCAGTCCCTGGAGAAGGACATCATGCTTGGTAGAGAATTAATGAAAAAAAGAAAGACTCTTGATAAGATGTATTAACATAGTAGCTGTAACAATGGGCTCAAAGATAGTAACGTCTGTCCCTTATCTGTCAGTTTATCATACTGTGGTGGCTTGCATGTTGCTGTGAGGCTGAAGGATATGCCATCAGTATTTCAAATATGAACAGGGTCATCCATGGTGGATAAGTCTCAGAGGAGCTTCCAGACAAGACAGACTGGGGAGAAGGTTAGGGCCAGCCACTTCTGAAAAAGTTGGCCATTGAAAAACTTATGAATGGCAGTGAAACACTGTCTGATATATTACTGAAAAACTTTATGAAGAGCAGTGAAACTTACCAGAGATAGTGCCAGAAGATGAGACCTTCAGCTTGGAAGGCACTCAAAATATGACTGGGGAAGAGCTGTCTCCTCAAAGCAGAGTTTATCTTATGGATGTGGATGGAGTAAAGATTTGGGAACCTGCATTTACTGATGGGGCATGAATCAAAATAGGAAGAAATAGCTGAAAACATCCATTAATAATTGGAAAATGGAATGTATGAAGTACATATCTAGGAAAATTAGAAGTTGTAAAAAATGAAATGGAACAGATAAAGATTGATATCCTAGGCATTAATGAGATGAAATGGACTGGTGTCAGCTAACTTGAATCAATCATATGATCTACTCTGCTGGGAACACAAATTGAAGAGGAATGGTGTGGCATTCATGGTCATAAAGAACATTTCAAGATCAATCCTAAAGTACAACGCTGTCAGTGATATGATAATATCCATATGTCTATAAGGAAGACCAGTTAAATATGACTATTATTCAAACTTATGCACCAACCACCAAAGCCAAAGATGAAAAACATTGAAGAATTTTACCAATATCTATGGTGTGAAATTGACTAAACATGCAATCAAGATGTATTGATCATTATTGGTGGTTGATATGTGAAAGTTGGAAAGAAAGAGGAATAATCAGTAGCTGAAAGATAAGGCCTTGGTAATAAAAATGATGCCAAAGATCATGTGATAGAGTTTTGTAAGATCAATGACTCATCCATTGCATATACATTTTTTTTTAACAATATATACAGTGACTGTGCACATGGATCTTGCCAGATGGAAAGCACAGAAATCAATCAGCTACATCTGTGGAAAGAGATGATGGAATAGCTCAATATCAACAGTTAAAACAAGGTCAGAAGCTGACTGTGGAACAGACCATCAATTACTCATATGCAAGTTCAAGTTGAAGCTGAAGAAAATTAAAACAAGTCAAGAAGAGGCAACACATAAACTTCTGCACATTCCACCTGAATTTAGAGACCATCAGAATAGATTTAACACTTTGAGCACAAATGGCCGAAGACCAAACAAATTGTGGAATGACATCAAGGACATCATATATGAAGAGAGAAAAAGATCATTAAAAAGAGAGTAAAGGAAGAAAAAAACAAAATGGATGTCAGAAGAAAATATGAAATGTGCATTTGAAAGGAGAGTAGTTAAAACATAAGGAAGAAATACTGAAATGAATGCACTGGACAGAAGATTTCAAAGGGCAGCTTGAGAAGACAAAGTAAAGTATTATAGGTAAATGTGCGAAGAGCTGGAGTCAGAAAACCAAAAGGGAAGAATACAGTCAGCATTTCTCAATATGAAAGAACTGAAGAAAAAATTCAAGTCTCAAATTGCAATATTGTAGGATTCTACGGGCAAAATATTAAATGATTCAGGAAGCATCAAAAGAAGATAGAAGGAATACACAGAGTAACTGTACCAAAAAGAATTGATTTGAAGTTCAACCATTTCAGGAGGTACCATTTTAAGAACAAATGGATTAAAGGAAGAAGTTCAAACTGCACTGAAGTATTTGGCAAAAAACAAGCCTCCAGGAATTGACAAAATACCCACTGAAATGTTTCCACAAACAAATGCAACACTGGGTCTCTTACTCATTTATGGCAGGAAATTTGGAAGAGAATTACCTGACCATCCAACTGAAAGAGACCCCTATTTGTGCCCATTCCAAAAAGTGATCCAATAGAAAGTAGAAATTATTGAACAAAATTATTATCACATACAAGTAAATTTTCCTGATGATAATTAAAAAATGATTGTAGCAGCATATTCACAGGGAACTTCCAGAAATGTAAGCTGGATTCAGAAGAGGACATAGAATGAGGGATATCATTGCTGATGTCAGATGGATCTTGGCTGAAAGCAATGAATATCAGAAAGATGTTTACTTTGTTTTATGGAGTATGCAAAGGCATTTGACTATGTGGATCATAACAAATTATGGATAACATCGTAAAGTATGGGAATTCCAGAACACTTAATTGTGCCCATAATGAACCTGTGCATAGACCAAGAAGCAGTCATTTGAATAGAGCAACAGAATATTGCATCATTTAAAATCAGGAAGGGAGTGCAACAGGGTTGTATCCTGTCACCATACCTACTCAATCTGTTCGCTGAGCAAGTAATCTGAGACGTGAGACTATATAAAGAAGAATGCAGCATCAGGATTGGAGGAAGACTCATTAACAACCTGCCATATACAGATTAAACAAGCTTGCTTGCTGAAAGTGAAGATGATTGGAAGCACTTAGTGATGAAGATCAAAGACTACAGTCTTCTGTATGGATTACACCTCAACATAAAGAAGTTAGTCCTCACAACTGGACAGTAAACGACATTATGATAAATGGAGAAAAGATTGAAGTTGTCAAAGATTTCATTTTACTTGGATCCACAATCAACTCTCATGCAAGCAGCAGTCAAGAATTCAGATGTCATCACTTGCTGGTGTCACTTACATGAACAGTGGTGTCACTAGAGATGGGGTGACAGGTCTGCCATCCCATGATGCAGCCACTGATAGAGGAGTTCTCTGCAAATGTGTCCCTTCTCCTGTGCGAGAATTGCTCAAGATGGAATCAGAAACATCCAAATTTAGCCCAGCTGAGAGGACTTACAACGGCAAGGTCAAAGTCACGGTGGAAGTCGTAGGAAAGGAGAAGTTTAAAGGCGTCAGCCAGAACTACAGCATTGCCAAGTCAGCTGCAGTAAGAAGAGACCTCTGAGCCTCAATGCTAACCAACCTCAAGTCCCCAACATCTGAAGCCCCCTTTTAAAACTGAAAACAAAAAGAACAGACCTAAGGGGAAAAGATTTAAATTGAAAAGCATCATTTTTACAGTTGACATTGAGCAGAATGGACCAAAGACAGAATTGAATGTTTGTTTGATAACAAGATAGATCACAGAATAAAACATTTAACATCTTTGTAAAATTTTTGGAACTAAAGAAAAAAAAAGAAAGAAAAGAAATAATTCAAACATCATATTGCACTGGGCAAATCTGCTGCAAATGAACTCTTTAAAATGTTGAAGAGCAAAGATGTCACTGTGAAGACTAGGGTGCCCCTGCCCAAAGCCATGGTATTTTCAATCACCTCATATGCATATGATGCATGTGAAAACTAGACAATGAATAAGGAAGACCAAAGAAGAATTTTTTATTCTTTAATTGTGGTGTTGGCAAAGAACACTGAAAATAACATGGACTGCCAGAGGAATGGAAAAAAAAAAAAATCTGTCCTAGGAGAAGTGCAGCAGGAATGTTCCTTAGAAACATGAATGGCCAGACTTTGTCTCACCTACTTTGGTCATGTTGTCAGAAGAGACCTTTCGCTAGAGGATATCATGTTTGGTAAAGTGTTGTTGTTGTTGTTGTTGTTGTTATGTGCCGTCAAGTCAGACCCAACTCATAGCAATGCCTCCTTGCGTTTCCCAGGCAGTATCACTATGGAAGTAGATTGCCCAACCTTCCTTCTGAGGAGTGGCTGGTGGGTATGAACCACGAGCCTTCTGGTAAAGTGAAGGGTCAGAGAAAAAGGGGAAGGCCCTCAACAAGATGGGTTGACACAGTGGCTGCAATGATAGGCTTAAAGATAGCAAAGAATCTGAGAATGGTGAGGGATGGGACAGTGTTGATGTTAGACTCATAGCAATCCTACACACAGCAGAACAAAACACTGCCCCATCCTGTGCCAGCCTCATGATCCCCACTATACCTAAGGCCATTGTTGCAGCCACTGTGTCTATCCATCTCATTGAGAGCCTTCCCGTTCTTGGTTTACCCTCCACTTTACCAAGCATGATAGCTTTTTTTTTTTTTCATTCTTCTTTACCAACGATGACAACAACATAGCCTTTCTGATTCAGTTTTATGTCTGATTTTACTTTTCAGCACTGTTGTTGTTGTTGTTATGTGCCGTCGAGTCAGCCCTGACTCATAGCGACCCCTCCTTGGGTTTCCGAGGCAGTATCACTACGGAAGTAGGATTGCCCAACCTTCCTTCCGAGGAGTGGCTGGTGGGTTTGAACCGCCAGCCTTCTGGTTAGCAGTCAAGTGCCTTAGCCACTATGCTACCAGAGCTCCCTTTCAGCACTAGCTCTCCTCATTTTATGTGCTCAATTGGAAGGCATATTGAAAGTAAGTATTATGAAACAAATAAACACAAGGAAATGACACTGACTGTTCAAAGCAAAACAAAACAAAAAGAGTAACGTGTCTGGTTGAGAGGTATCAGAAGTTTCTTGGATGAAACAGATCTGAAAGTACTGGTGAAATTTTAAGAGGCAGACACAAATGGAAGGGTTTCCAGGTCCATAAGAGTGAGCCCAACTATTTGTCCTGTGTGCCATAGATGCTGGCAGCTGCTGAGGGTTGTGAGCAGGTGGATGTTGATTTTCTTCTGACATTTACTTGTCTTAAGAATACAACTGAAAATGGAGCTATACTGTAAAAAATTAATAGCTAACATAAAAGTGAGGTTCTTGCTTTGATTGGTTTACAAGTTGATCTTTGGCAGTTTCTTGGGCTCTCAACCTGTCATACCCAGACAGTTTTGTCAAATTCATCTCTCCACCAAATAGGATACTGGGTTCGGAGTCAGGAGCCGAGAATTCAGCCTCAAACCATTACCAGAAGCATGACTTTGGGTAAATCACCTCCTCAACTTGAACTTCCTCATCCATGAAAAGACAATTAATAATTTCATGCCTTCCCCACAACAATGGAATGATCAAATTAGTAAACATGCTGCAGAAAGTCTTTGTAAACAGTGAAGTGCTCTGTCGAAGACAGACAGCTGTTTTCCCTAACACTTTCTGCTGTTTCCAGCCTGTGCTGCTGCAGCAGCATAATGATGACATGTGTGAATGTCTATAAAGATATGGTGTTGGGAGATTGTATTTTATTATGAGCATTTTCAGCTGCTAATATATATGAGGATTGCTGGTAAGAAAACACGTTCCAGGACTATATAGAATCCAAAGTGACACTGTGTCTTTGTGTTCCTCTTCTGTGGCAAGGGGCCACCAAGCCTTTTTATTTGCTGAGAAAGCCGACCTCCCCCCACCCATCCCCCCAAAAAATAAAAAAAAACAAACTCACTGCCTTCAAGTTGATTCCAACTCACAGCAGCTCCTACTGGATTTCCAAGGCAATAATCTTTATGGAAGTAGATTGCCCCGTCTTCCTTTCTTGGAGAAGCTGGTAGGTTTGAACCACCAACTTTCTGGTTAGCAGTCAAATGCCTTAGGCATTGTGCTACCAGAGCTCCTTGAGAAAGCCTTTAACTATGATAAAAAGATTCAGTGCTAAATAGGACATTGACATTTATGGAATCACTGTATGCTCAAGGTGTAATATAAGTACTACCACACAAGCAGGATTTTGTTATTAATTAACAATTATGAAAAGTAATTTTGTGCTGCAAGCAAAATATAATTATTATGAAAGGAATGTAATGACAAAAATAGAGTAAGTTCCACAGAAGAAATAACTGAATACGAATACAATTGCCCCAGTTGGCCTAACAGAGAGGTATCACTCGTGATAGTGAAGAATCTGAAGATATTCTAGAAATTTAACTGTCAAGTTACAAAAGGACTATAGTGAGAAACTGAGCTAATGGACGGCATTCTGAATTTCTGTTCTTCTGCCTCTGGTGGCCTCGTTGCAGATTTCCATAACTTCATTAGACTAGCTGAAATAAGATTTTCTGAGGGTGGTATCTAGGTCTGGCTCTAAGAAAAACCCATAAATAAGCTAAAGCTTTTTTTTTAGTAATTATTTCTCTCACTCCCAAACCTACCATGAAATTTCTCTCATTACCCTTCCTGCTTTATGGACATCTACTTCCTTTTTTTCTCTCCCTCCCCCACAAATATTCCAATAAAAAATATTGTTTATAGAGTTTGGTCACCCTACACATAGACTCACTCCCTCTGCCTTGCCATATATTCCGTTTCCATCACAAATCTACTGTAAACCAACCAACCAAACAAACAAAATTCACTGCCATTGAGTGGATTCTGACTCATAGCAACCCCCATTGGGTTTCTAAGGTGGTAAATCTCTATGGAAGTATATTGCCCTATTTTCCTTCCATTGAGCAGCTGGTGGATTTGAACTGCCAACCTTCTGGTTAGCAGTCAAATGCTTGAGGCACTGTACTCTAGACATGGGCTCTATTCCCTCAAGAATTTTTCTACTACTCATGTGCTTGTACCTAATAATGAATTGATTGGTATGGTCCTCATCCCAAGAAATATAACTATATCTTAACTGAGGCTTATGAAAACATAAATTTAACACAGTACATTTGAAGTGGTGAGAATTTTAACTGTAAAATCTGAATAGAGAGAATTTGCAACAAACCTTGCAAAAGTGCTTCTTATACCCATAGCTCTTCAAGGCTATCTTAGTTATCTCATGCTGCAATAACAGAAATAGCACAAGTGGACATCTTTAATGAACAAAATTTTGTTTTCTTGCAGTCAGTTCAGAAGGCTAGAAGTCTCTATTCAGAGTGCCAATGATAGTGGAAGGCTTTCTTTTTTTTGTTACTTCTGAAGGAAGGTCCTTGTCTCCTTGCAACATCTGTGGGCCTGGTGTTCCTTGGAAATCTGCATGGGATCTTTCTTACCCTGGGTCTAGGAGTTTCTCAGCACAGAGATCTGAGGTCTAAAGGATGCATTCTGCTCCTGGCTCTTTTTCTTGGTGGTACTGAGGTCCCTCCAATCTCTGCTCACTTTCTTAATCCCTTTTATATCTCAAAATCAAGATACAGCATAATCTTTTATATTGCATCCTGCCTCATTAACAGAAATGCCTCTAATCCTGTAGATTGTATCCTACCCCATTAACATCATAGAACTTTGGATTCACAACACACAGATTACATCAGATCACGAAATGGAATATTATTAAATAATACTGAAAATTATAGCCTAGCTAAATTGATAAGTATTTTGAGGGATAAAGCCATAATAAAGGCTAAACTTGATAATTGATTAAAACAATTCTAAAATTGCCTATTTGGAATCTGTATTAGAAAAAATCTCCCATGTGTTTAAAGCAGGAGTCAAAAGTTTATACAAAGCATGTTGCATTATGGTAAATTGTAGCCAATGTCATGAGATAAAGTATATGGGAGCTGCTGTATGGAAAGTGAATTTGCTCTGTAAACTTTCACCCAAATAAAAAAAAAAAAATTACACAAATCAGGTAACATAAATACGTGAAATAATGGAAAACAGTGCAATAAGGAGGGGTGAGGATTGGGATAAACTAAAGCATGCATGCACTATAGGAAAATATTATACATTAAAACTATAGCAACAACTTCCAATTTTCACTTGGGCTTATAGAGAAATAAATGGAGATCACTTCCACCCCTACAATTTGCAAGAAAAAAAATGCAAATTCATAAATTTTCATGAAGACATTGAAAAGCTGAGTTTACAGAGCAACCAACTGGTCCAAAATCTAAGAGCTGAGAAGGGGGATCTGACTTTCCTAAGGTAGAGACAACCAGACTCTAGTGGGAAGAGTTCTGCTAGGATGAATGTCCAATTAATGGAAGCAAAATATGCGCTGATCAGAGAAAGGGTGAAAACACTAAAGGTTGAAGACATCAGATAAGAACCTCACTGGGTGTCCACAGAAAAGATTGGAAAAGGTCTTAAGAAATTGTTCCTGTGAGAGGAGACTAAAGCCAATACAGGAAGAAGATATAAAATCTGTCTGGACCCTTCTTCTCCCCTATCTTCCCTATATTGCAGAAACCTTAATCTATAGGGTATCAGGGCAACAGATATTGCAGCTGGGAGAAAAAGAACAGAACCACAGCTGGGGATTAGAGGAGCAGGATCATAGAGGAACTCACAATCCATAGACTCAGAGAATAGTACCTGCTTACTCAGAACAGAAAATGCCTTCCATCATCACTCTCACCACCAGGCAAAAAAAAAAAGATATAGTAAAATGTATCAGTAGAATATTTCTGGGTGACGGATAAGTGGGCAAGGGTTTCAAGTTAAGGAACAATATTCAGTCTCTCTCCCAGCCCACCGTCCCTCAGCCAACAGTCTCTCACAGTCTCTCTCCCAGCAGTGCGTGTCCCTCGGTGTCTCACTCAGCAATGTGTGTCTCTTGCATCTCTTTCCCAGCAAAACATGTCCCTTTCAGTAGCATGTGTCTCTTTCAGCAGTATGTCTTCCTCAACCAGCAGTCAGAGAGAGTTCTGCCTCTAGGAGGTCTCCTTTTGAGCACGGCAGGGTGGTGAAACTAGCCAATCATAGCATCAGAACTCTAAGAACATGAGAGAGAGTGGGCACCTCCCAGAACATTGTTTTGTGCCACTCCCAACAGAAATACTCCAGGTGGACAACTTCATCAATCAGGAGCTCCTCAGTTGCTCATAG
>NW_006921772.1:4673041-4684789 GCF_000298275.1 Orycteropus afer afer
TTTCTTCATGGATAATGTTCTTGATATCTTCCCACAATTCATCTGGCTTTCAGTCATTGGTGTTCAATGCATCAAATCTATTCTTTAGATGATCTCTAATTCAGGTGGGATATATTCAAGATCATACTTTGGCTCTCCTGGACTTGTTTTCATTGTCTTTAATTTCAAGTTAAAGCATTTCACTGCTATTCATAAAGTTTCAGGGGACAATTTTTCAGAAATGGATGGCCCATCCTTTTTCCCAGTCTGTCTTAGTTGGAAGCACTGCTGAAATCTGTCCACCATAGGTGACTCTGCTGGTATTTGAAATATTAGTGGTATAGCCTCTAGCTTCACAGCAACATGCAAGCTAGCACAGTGTGACAGACTGACAGATGAGTGGTAGAATAATGCTATAGGCTTTGTTAATTTCTCTCTTTCTTTCTTGTACTCTATTTAATTAACACCATGTGTTAGACTGGGTTCTGTAGCGAAACAAAAACCAGCAAAGCTTATATATAGAAAGAGAGAGAGAGAGAGAGAAATTTTTCTTAGGAAAATGGCTCACAAATGTATAGAAGCCGGTAAGTCCAAAGTCCCTGGAGGAAACATTGGACTGGAGGCGACCTTAGCTTCTGCAATCGCAGGGGGCTGAGAAACTCAAGGTCGGCAGGCAGTACACTGGCTGTTGACTCCAACGAAAGACGAATCCAAGATCTCCAGGCTGAGCAGTGGGCTGCTCAATCACAGAAGGTTGTAGGCAGCATACCAGAGTCCCGATCCACAGAAGAATGTCACTCTTCCCAGGATGTCCCTGGATATCCTGGAAGCAGGCTACACCCCTAGGGAAACTCCCCTTGGCAGATTGGCCACTCAGAACACAGTCATCTAATCCCATCATGGGAAAAACCTCACAGAACTGGGGTCCAACCAAGTTGACACACAGCTCCAACTATCACATGCCATTACTATTTTCTTTTCTTATTTTGTTATGATGTCAGTATTGCTCTTTTTTCAAGTTTCTTATGTTGAATCTTATTGGCTTAATCTTTTTCACTATTTCCCCTACTCAGATATTAGTACTTAAAACAGTCATTTTCCCTCTATGCATGGGCTTAACTGTCCCATACTTTTTTGGTACAAAATGTTCACAAAGTCATTGAATTACTACTAATTCACAATTATTCTTTTTTACTTTCTCCTTAACAAAAGGGTTAACAGTACCATTTTAAGTATTATTAGTACTACTGTTTTTCATTATAAGAGTATGGAATTATTTTACCTATACTTTTGTTATTGATTTCTAAACTGATTACATTAAAATCACAGAAAATAGTCTAAGTTTTATTTATTCTAATGAATTTATTGAACTTTCTTTGTGAACTCTTTCTAGTGAACTTAGTTATTGTTTAATATGTGCATTCTTTGCTCATTTTATGTAAAGTTTTATTTCTAATTGTAAGTGTAAGCTATTGTGTTTATTAATTATTATCCAACTTTAATGTCTTTGATAACTTGTTTTCCTCATCTATCTGCTTCTGTGAAGTACATACTAAAATTCCTTAATCACAATAGTTGATTCCTCTATTTCTCCCCAGATTCTGTCAGTGTACTACTTTATGAAAATTAATGTTGTTGTTGTTAGGTGCTATAGAGTTGGGTCCGACTCATAGCCATCCCATGTGCAACAGAACAAAATACTGCCTGGTCTTGTACCAGCCTCACAATTTTGCTATACCTGAGCCCATCTTTGCCATCACTATGTCAGTCCATCTAGTTCAGGATCTTCCCCTTTTTTGTTGACCTTCTACTTTACCAAGCATGATATCCTTCTCCAGGGAATGGTCCCTTCTGACAATGTATGAGCAAAGTAGATCAGACAAATTTTACATAGTCAATAAAATACAAGTAAACATCTTTCTGGTATTCTTTGCTTTCAGCCAAGATCCATCTGACATCAGCAATGATTTCCTTTGTTCTACATCCTCTTCTGAATCCACCTTGAATTTCTGGAGGTTCTCTGTCAATATACTGCTCTGGCCATTTTTTAATTATCTTCAGCAAGATTTTATTGATCGATAATTTCTACATTCTCCGGGATCACTTTTCTTTGGAATGAGTACAAATATGGATCTCTTCCAGTCAGATGGCCAGGTAGCTGTCTGCCAAATTTCTTGGCACAAATAAGTAAGTGCCCCAGTGTGGCATCCATTTGCTGAAACATCTCAATATCTATTCTATCAATTCCTGAAACCTTGTTCTTCACCAATTTCTTCACTGCAGTTTCAACTTCTTCCTTAAATACCATTGGTTCTTGATCATATGCCACCTCCTGAAATAGATGAACATCAACCAAGTCTTTTTGGTACAGTGACTCTGTATATTCCTTCCATCTTCTTTTGATGTTTCCTTCATCATTAAATATTTTGCCCATAGAGTCTTTCAGTATTGCAACTTGAGGCTTGAACTTTTTCTTCAGTTCTTTCATCTTGAGAAATGCCAAGTATGTTCTTCCCTTTTGGTTTTCTAACTCCAGGTCTTTGCACATTTCAATATAATTATTGACTTTGTCTTCTTGACCTGCTCTTTGAAATCTTTGGCTCAATTCTTTTATCTTGTGATTTCTTCCATTTGCTTTAGCTACTCTCTGCTCAAGGGCAAATTTCAGAGTCTCTCCTGACATCCATCTTTGTCTTTTCTTCTTTTCCTGTTTTTTTAATAACTTTTTGGTTTCTTCATGGATCATGTTCTTGATGTCATCCCATAATTCCTCTGGTTTTTGGTCGTTGGTGTTAAATGCATCAAACCTATTCTTTAGATGGTTTTTAAATTCAGAAGCAATATAATCAAGGTTTATTTGGCTCTCATAGATTTAATTATCTTCAGCTTCAACTTGAACTTGCATATGAGCAATTGATGGTCTGCTCCACAATTGGCTCCTGGCCTTGTTTTGGCTGAAGATATTGAGCTTCTCAATTGCCTCTTTCCACAGATGTAGTTGATCTGATTCCTGTGTACTTCATCTGATGAAGTACACATTTACAGTTATTGCTTATGTTGTTGAAAAAAGTGACAACTTTGCAATGAATAAGTCATTGGTCTTGAAAATTCTATCATGTGACCTCCAGCATTATTTCTATCACCAAGGCCATATTTTTCAACTACTGGTAATTCTTCTTTGTTTCCAATTTTTGCATTCCAATCACCAGTGATAATCAAGACATCTTGATTGCATGCTTTATCAATTTCAGATTGCAGAAGTTGGTAAAAATCTTTAATTTCCTCATCTTTGGCTTTGGTGGTTGGTGCATAAATTTGAATAATAGTAATATTTCCTGGTCTTCCTTGTAGGTGTATGGATATTATCCTATCATTGACAGCATTGTACTTCAGGATAGATCTTGAAACATTCTTTGTGCTATGTCATTCCTCCTCATTTTTTTCATTCCTGGCATAGTAGACCATATGGTTGTCTGATTCAAAATGGCCCAAACTAATTCATTTCAGCTCATTAATGCCTAGGAGATCAATCTTTATGTTTTCCATTACATTTTTGACAACTTCCAATTTTCTTAGATTCACACTTTGTACATTCCATGTTCTGATTATTAATGGATGTTTGCAGCTGTTTCTTCCCATTTGGAGTCTTGTCACATCAACAAACATAAGTCCTGAAAGTTCACTCCATCTACATCATTAAGGTCAGCTTTACTCTGAGGAGGCACCTCTTCCCCAATTGTATTTTGAGTGTCTTTCGACCTGATGGGTGGATATATCAGTCAATATTTCACAGCTATTCACAAAGTTTTCCAGTAATATACCAGACAATGTTTCACTGCTATTCATAAGTTTTTCACTGGTCAATTCTTTGAGAAGTGGATGACCCCTTCCTTCTTCCAAGTCTGTCTTAGTCTGGAAGCTCTGCTGAAACCTGTTCACCATGGGTGATCCTGCTGGTATTTGAAATACCAGTGGCATAGCCTCCAGCCTCATAGCAACACGTATGCCACTACAGTACAACAAACTGACAGACAAGTCTAATGAAAATTAGTAGTATAAGGAAAAAAAATGTGCATTTCTTTCTTCATGTTTGTGACATGGCTGTTTCCTTTGAGTTCCTCCCAATAAAATTCTGTTTGCAGATAAGCATTACAAAGTAATGTTGATTTTTCTGAACATTTTTTTTTTTTAGGTCAAGTGGAAAGACATTACATTGTACAGTGTAAAGCATTTCATTTCAAAAATTCCAATTAGATTTGTCCCCCTCCAAGTTTCTCTTTCTGGCCACATGTCCACTCGGTGTGTTCCTTCCATTTTCCTCCCTCTTGCTCTGAAATTTTTGTCTCTGGCCTTTATCACCCCAGCCTACCTCACTCATCATAATAAAACTACCACCAACCTCTCTTGGTTTATTATGCACATCAATTTAGCTCAATCCCAGATTCTTGCTCCAAACCATTTGATTTCACTTATTACTTCATGTAAGTGTAATATGTCAAAGATTATTTTGTTGCAGAGAGACATTATGATTATGCTCTGAAAATGAAAACTTTTGCAGTAAATGTGTTCCATCTTCTTTAGAAGGAAGGGTTTGCATATCACATAGTATCACATAGTGTAATAGTGTAATATTTGCCGCTTCAAATATTTCAGTTCAAAATAAATCATCTTTTATATTTTTAGAGGAGAGGGAAAATTACATTTTCCCCAGTTACATAAAATAAAAACACAAAGTAACTGATTGAATATATGTTTTTTCTTGAGAATTCAATAAACCTCAGTAATATGTCAGCATCTCTTGTGGACTGTCACTCTGATAACTATTGACCTGACCCATCACTTAGTTCAAAATCATGACAAGAGAAAATGCTAAACTTTCTTGGTAAATCAATGAATTTTAATGTTCTTTTTTTATTATTGAATTATTTTACTGTGGATAACATCTCTACATATACTACAAATTGAAAACTATCTCATTTTGACACAAATTACATAATATTTTATATGATAGCACATTTGTCTTAGATCAGATTTAGAAATTACAATAGTCCCAGGCCACATAATTAAGGATGGCAAAGAAAAAGTAACTTTAATACTACACTATTCATCATTACCTCTATTTCAGTGCTACATATCTTTTAAAATACCATTAAATATACATTTAATGAAACCTAGGTCATTGGCAGTGCATTGACAGGAAACTACCAGAACTTGAAGCTGGATTCAGAAGGTTGTGGAATGAGGGATGTCATTTGTTGCTGACATCAAATGGATTTTGGCTGAAAGCAGAGAATACCAGAGAGATGTATACCTGTGTTTTATTGACTATGCGAAGGCATTGGACTGTGTACTTCATAACAAATTATGGGTAACAATGAGAAGAATAAAATTCCAGAACACTTAATTTTTCTCATGTGGAACCTGTACATAGACTGGAGGAAATCATTCAGGCAGAACAAAGGAATATTCTGTGGTTTAAAATCAGAAAAGATGTATGTCAGAGTTGTATCTTTTCTCTGTACTTATTCAATTTGTGTGCTAAACAAATAATCCAAGAAGCTGCACTATCTGAAGGAGAACACAGCATCAGGATTGAAAGAAGATTCATTAACAATCTGTGATATGCAGAGGACACAACCTTGCTTGCTGAAAGTGAGGAGGATAACAGGCTATTCACTTACCAGTGCCCTTTAACTTCCAATTCTGGAAAGGGTTTTTCTCATGGGCCAAGATTTTCCTGCCTCAATATGCACCTAAAGCCAAACTACTTGCTCGAAATTCAGAAAGCAAAAATTCTTTTTTTTTTTTTTTTTTCCTCTGCAGGTCCTTCCTTCAAACGCAAAACTTCTGTTCTTTCAGCAGTTCTGGGTACATCCAGCTGTTTTTTTCAAATGTGCTCTGTGAGGCTTAGGTTTTCTACCTAAGTCCCTGATACTGTATACACAAGGCTACTGCTTGCTACACATACACACACACACACACGCACACACAACACACACATAAAGCCTGTGTTTCTTCCAAGCAAATTCTCGTTCCCCTTTTAACATGTTCAATCAAGTATTATCTGAAGGTGAAATTACATGTGCTCTGTTATCTGTACCCAATATTAATTTCTAACATACACTGCATAACAGACATTCAATATCCATAGTACATTTAGATAAACACATAATCCAAAGCACATAACCCTATTTAAAACATTCCAGTTTCATCCTCTCTTCACCTTGACTATCTTTCCATTCTAAGTATATGGTCTTGGGCCTTTGCTGGGTGGATCCAAATACCCTGGCCTCCTATCAATCATTTCCTTTAATTAACCTGGTTATTGCCCAAGACTACTCTCACCTTAAACCACTAACTCACCACCACATAGTTGGATCCGACTTATAATGACCCCTCCTTGGGTTTCTGAGGTGGTATCACTATGGAACTAGTGCAGCATAATATCTCTTGCATTCCTTTCAGCCATTACAGGTACCAGCAACCATCTAAGAATCAAGAGCTTCACTACCCAGGCCCTTTCCTTCTTTTTCTTACAAAGTCCCATGCTTCCATAAGTCTGGAGCCATTGCAACAAATCCCACTCCTGATGCCAACTGCAAAAAGGGTGTGGAAGTGGTATCCTCTGACCTCTTCTACCTCCACAAGGGAAAAAGAGAAGGATCAACAGCAACAGCCTAAAAATGATTTCCATAAGGCAGAAGTCAGACATGCCATCACCCTCCAACACTTCCATTCCCATCACCATATTCTGTCTTGGACTTCTAGCTTTTAGTCATTACCTGATTCCAAAATTGTTCCCACATTTTAGATATCTGTTAGAACAGCATTCAACTCTTGGTGCCAAACTCTAAGTTCCCTAGTGGTACTATAACAGAAATAATACAAGTGGATGACTTTAACAAACAGAAATGAATTCTCTTATAATTTAGGAGTCTAGCAGTCTGAATTGAGAGTGCTGTCTCTAGAGGAAGACTAGTCTAGAAGTCCAAGTTCAGAGTGCCGGCTCCAGGAGAAACCTAGGCTAAAAGTCTGAGCTCAGAAAGCCCGTTCTAGGGTCTGAGCAGAGGCCTCTCCACCTTGGGCTTCAGCTCTGCTTCTTGTTCTAGGCCTGCTGAAGCAAGCTGGAAGCTTGTCTTTACTCATGCAGTTGCTGGCTGCTGAGGCTGAAGAATCCAAGATTGGCAGGTAAAATGGCAAATTGTTGGTTCACAGGCTGCACAAACAAAAATCTCAAGATCGGCAGTCTACTGGTTCAAGTCCAGGAATTGGAGATGATGCTGGATCAAATGCAGGATCCAAAATGAGCCCAAAACTAGAAACCTTCCCCAAAACTTCTCCAGATATACTAGAATCAGACCACATGCTGAAGAAAACTCCCCTTCATCTAATTAGCTGCTTGTAGCAGATCCCACCATGGAGGTAATTACACCATATCCAATCTCATCATGGGGAACAGCTACATCCATCTGCCCAGCCACTCCAAATCATGGCTAAGCCAAATTGACACACAACCTTCACCACCACAACTGCCATGGAGGCAGCAGTCAAGAAATCAAATGACATATTGCATTGGGCAAATTTGCTTCAAAAGACCTCTTTAAAGCGTTAGAAAGCAAAGATGTTATTGTGAGGACTAAGGTAAGCCTGACCTCAGCCATGGTATTTTCAATTGTTTCATGGGCATGTCAATGCTGGGCAATGAATAAGGAAGACCAAAGAGAAATGAAGCCTTTGATTTATGGTGTTGGGGAAGAATATTAAACATATGACTGCCATAAGAATGAACAAATTTGTCACAGAAATTTGTCATGGAAATGCTTCTTAGAAGTGAGGATGGTGAGACTTCACCTTATGTACTTTGGGCATGTTATCATGAGGGACCAGACTCTGGAGAAGGACACCATGCTTGGTAAAGTACAGGGTCAGGGAAAAAGAAGAAGGTTCTCAATGAGATGTATTAACACATGGCTGCAAAAACAGACTCAAACATGAAGCAACTGTGAGAATGACACAGGACTGAGCAGTGTTTGATCTGGTGTGCATAGGGTCATTATGTGATAGAACCAAGTCAACAGCCCCTAACAGCAACAGAAACTCTACCATTACACATTTTCCTATGGCTTGTTAAGAGAGAACTTTAGGCTTTGGAGTTGGATGAACTAGAAACAAATTCATATTTGATTCTTTCTACTTTTATAACTTTGGACAAGTTGCCTACCATCTTTGAGCCTGAATTGTTACTCTTTTTGATAATATTCATGTTGTTGTTTTTAATTGGCATGGACTACATTCGAATTCATGCCAATCCTATATGTGTCAGAATGGAAGTGTGCTCCATAGATGTTTCAAGGCAGTGACCTTTCAGAAGTAGACTGCCAGGCCTAACTTCCAAGGTGCTTCTGGATGAGTTTGAACCATCAACCCTTTAGTAGTGGAGTACTTAACTGTGTGTACCATTCAGGTCCTCCAGTGTTCTTGTTTTTAAAATGTTGATTCGAAACAAAAACAATAATTTACCAAACAGTAAGGTTATAAGGGTTAGAGATTAGAACTAAGATGGGTACTTGCTATAGAATGCGGGACACACTGCTATTCTTACTGCAAGGGGTTCCCTAGGTGTGTGGGAGGGAGTAAAGGGTGGAACTGGGCAAATATTTTGTGTAGGGCCTGAACATTCTTGGATTAAGATCTCAGAAATCAATAAATTTAGCCACACTTTCAGAAAATAAATCACTAATTTTGTCTACTTTTTCACTGGTGTTGTTAGGTGCCATTGAGTTGTCTCTGACTCATAGTGACCCGATGTACAACAGAATGAAACACTGCCCAGTCCTGTGCCAGCTCCACAATCCTTGTTATACCTGAACCCATCATTGTAGCTACTGTGTCAATCCATCTCATTGAGGGCCTTCCCCTTTTTTGCTGACTCTCGACTTTATCAAACATGAGATCTTTTTCCAGGGAGTGGTCCCTTCTTACAACATGACCAAAGTAGGTGAGATGAAGTTTGGCCATTTTCGCTTCCAAGGAACATTCTGGCTGCACTTCTTCCAGGACAGATTTGTTAGTTCTTTTAGCAGTCCATGGTGCTTTCAGCATTCTTTGCCAACACCACAACTCAAAAGCATTGAATCTTCTTCAGTCTTCCTTATTCATTGTCCAGCTCTCACATGCATATGAGGCTATTGAAAATACCATAGCTTGTGTCAGGTGTACTTTAGTCTTCAAGTAGATATCTTTGCTCTTCAGCATGTGACAGAGGTCTTTTGCAGCAGATTTGCCCAATGCTATACAATGTCTGATATCTTGACTGTCTGCTTCCATTGGTGTTGATTGTAGAACCAAGTAATATGAAGTCTTTGGCAACTTCAATCTTCTCTCCATTTATCTAGATGCTGCTTCTTATCCTTTTTCTTTTTTTAATTTTTTCCTAGATGCTACATTTACCACTATTTGAATAATTTATTTTAGAAGGATCAGCACAAGGCTGGTCCCTATGAAGCAGAGGTTACAGATGTCCCAAATGTCCAACTTTTCCAAACTGCTACAGCAGTCCATCATCTCTAATATCACCTCCTCCTCCTCCTTTTCTCAGTACTCTCCCTTCCATCTTAGTGTTCCATATTTTGGTATATTGTTTCACAGAACTCACGAACTGCCAAGAAAATGGCTCACACCTGGTGGAAGCAGGCAAGCCTCAAATCTGTGGGTCAGGTATTTGGGAGATTCTTTGCACTCATGTGGGAGCTCTGTTGGCATAGTGCCCAAGGCATTAGACTGCCAGCGAGAAGGCTAGCAGTTCAAACCCAACAGCCACTCCTCAGAAGGAAGACTGGGCAATCTACTTCCATAGAGCTACTGCTTCAAAAACCCAAGGAGAGGTTGCTATGAGTCGGGACCTACTCCAAGTGAGTTTTTTTTTTTTTTTTTCCTGCATTCATGTAGTTTCAGGGGCTGATGGTTCCAAATTGACAGGTCAGACAACTGGCTGCTGTCTCAAGTCTCAAGACCCAGGTATGAAATGTTAACCAACCAGAAGCAGGATCCAGAGCAAGAGACCAAACTTTGCAAGAACATTCACATATTTCCTCAAGGAAACTAAGGGTGGTGACTTGAGTCACATCTTCCAGGAAGGTGGAACTCAAGATTCATACCACCCAAATCCTGCCTCATCAATACAATAGACAACACACTCCAAAATGGCACCATAACCATAGATATAAGAAACTAGGAATTACAATGTATCAGAAAATGGAGGACTACAGCTAGAAGGGTCAAACTAAGCAATTCACCACACTGCAATCACAAAGGAAATATCATTGTCTGCTTGGAGTAGCCACCACTTACCACTGGTTTACATGGACTCTGAAGTAGGCCAGCTTCTCCCTAGCACTGGATAGGGAGGAATATTACTATAAAGATGGTACTCTGAGTTTCATTTAGATTAGATGAATTGTGGTCCCAGCAACTTGAGCTGAGCGTTAATGAAAAACACATGTAAAAAGGAATCTTATAGACAGAAAATAGAGTAATGCCTTTTAATTGAGAAATTAGAAATGAATCTGGAATTTTCTAGATTCCTATTTCAGTTTCCTTAAATTGTCCTTTGCATTTAACTTTTCCTAGGTGGTTTTAAATAATTATATGAGGATGTTTCTTTTCTTTCTCTCTTTTGGTAGGTATAAATTGGTTGAAATAGTTGGGTTTTCAAAATAATCACCTAAGCATTTAATA
Source organism: Orycteropus afer afer (assembly GCF_000298275.1). Classification (NCBI taxonomy): domain Eukaryota; kingdom Metazoa; phylum Chordata; class Mammalia; order Tubulidentata; family Orycteropodidae; genus Orycteropus; species Orycteropus afer. The sequence continues at coordinate 4,683,758 of NW_006921772.1, forward strand.
TCCAAAGATGATGTTTTGTTTTTTAAAATAATATCTCCCAATGAATATATAAAAAATTATTTAATGATGAGTTCTGTAATCTTTCAGAGTGTGGTTTTATTGAATAGCTCATGAAGACAATCTCCAGAGATGGAAAGTTAACTTTGCCATTATGTAACATTTGAAATAGAAGAATTTACCATTTTTATATCCAGGTCATAGGCTCAGCCATCTACTAAATAAATAAATACTATTGGGAATAGAAAAAGGAATGTTGATTAGGTGAGAAATTGACTAAATTGCAAATGTAGTATCTGTCTATTTTGAATTACTATATATTCTTCATACAAGCTCAGAATAGAATTAATATATCAGTTTTCCTAGGTTTAAATTTCTACCACCAACAGAATGCTGACAACAGGAAATTCTATGTTGAAAAAAAAGAGGTTAGGCATTTTATCTTAATCTTTAGTGCTGACTTGCTGCCTGGCTGACACCGCCCTCATGTCTCTTTATCTGAGCAAGATGTTGCCTTCCAGTTTCTTCCCATTCCCATGTTACTATGTGTTATGGATTAAATCATGTTCACCAAAAAGATAATGTTGAAATTTTAATTCCTGCACCTGTGATTATGATCTTGTTTGGAAATAGGATTTTTCTTTTAATATTGGTTAAGTTAAATGTGGTCATGTAGGAGTAGAATGGATCTTAATCATAATTAATTCTGAGTGATATTTTATAAAAGATGGAAAAGAGACACAGAAATAGATTCAAACAGAGGGAAAGACAGCACGTGAGGATATATCTACAAGTCAATGAACATCAAGAAATACCTGGAGCTTCCAGAAACTAAAAGAGATAAGTAAGGCTCTTTTCCAGGAGCCAACAGAGAGATAGAATACCTCTGTTAAAGCTCTAAATTCAAACTTCTAACCTCCAGAATTGTGAGAAAATAAATCTCTGTTCTTTAAAGCCACCTATTTTGTGATACTTTGTTATGGTAGCCCACTAAGACACTGTGGAAGACAAATTCTCAACAACGAGTGTCTCTCA
>NW_006921772.1:4685799-4686987 GCF_000298275.1 Orycteropus afer afer
TTGAACCACCAGCCTTCTGGTTAGCAGTCAAGTGCCTTAGGCACTACACTACCAGAGCTCCTAACCAAATAGGCCTATAAAATAAAAAATAAGACACAAGAGGGACATGTTCCTTAGAATAATCAATTATACGAGATCAAAAGGACAACATTTGTTGAAATGCAAAGATGAGAAGTCAGGAAGGAGAAGAAAATTCTGATAAAAGAAAATAGGGAAACCAGGGCAGAAATGGGGAGAGTGCTGACTCATTGTGGAGAATGCAAACAGTATCATGAAACAATTTATGTTCAAACTATTGAATGGGAAATAATTTGTTCTGTAAACTTTCACTGAAAACACATTAAAGAATTTGCACAAGAAAATCAAAAAAGATTATGGGCTAGACAAAGAGTAAACATGTTTCTTTCCTCATCAATTCAGTATTTATATTTTTATATATATAATTTCCCACTCTTCTTATAGAAATAAAATTTAAAGAATACCCTAATTCATGCATCTTTAATAATAAAAAATCATAAGATAAATGTTCTTAACAAGAATAGAGATACTAAAAAAGTGAAATATATTGTCCAATAATCTTTTGTTATTGATAAATAAGGCTTTTCAATTGTTGAAATAAATATATTTTTCATGCAAAATAATGCTTTTCTGATGGATTTCCTTTACTAGTGAATATATGCTACTTCCTGACTAGAGATTCTAAAATATATTTGGTAATAAAAAGTTTTAATAAACCAAGTAATATATTAGACACGAGACACAAAACTTAAGAGTGCAATAAAAAAAGCATTTTGCTCTAATTGTATTTACCAGCTCTGGTCACAAGGACAATGTTCCTGAATTCTTCTTATTGCTGTATTTTCTTTTTAAAAATTAGATTATTGGTACATGGCAAAAGATAGAAATTAAAGTAAAACAAATCTCAGATAAAAACCAAACTCAGATAAGGGACTCAAAAATGCCCATTGCTGTTCAGTCAATTCTGAGTCAGCAAGCCCTTAGGTCAGAGTAGAACTGCCCCATAGGCTTTCCAAACTTTAATCTTTATGGAAGCAGACTGCCACATCTTTCTCCCACAGAGCAGTTGGTGAGTTCAAACTGTGAAGTGCTTTAACCACTGTGCCACCAGGACTCTTTAGATAAGGAACAGAAATTAACAATTATAGAATAGTTAAAAAAAAAAAAAAA
>NW_006921772.1:4687087-4695033 GCF_000298275.1 Orycteropus afer afer
TTCTGACTCATAGTAATTCCTATTGGGTTTCCAAGGCTATTCCAAGATTATGAATATGATGGGTTTGAACCACCTGCCTTCTGGTTGGTAGCCAAATGCCTTCACTTTTACACCACCAAAGTTCCTTAATCAAAATATTATTTTATATGAAAAAGTAAGAAAATAGCACACAACACTTGTTACAACATGGGAAATTTTTTTTTTTTCAAATAAGCTTCCTTTCACTAGCTAAAAATTCATTATTTTTAATTTTATAGTTTCTTTTTCCTAATAGAGATAACAATCAGTAATTTTCTAAGTATGAAATGATTTTAATAGGGGGATCTGACCAAGGGTTTCACCCTCAGAAATAACACCAAGACATCTAGAATCTCTGCATTTCCTGTCCTCCAAGACCTATAACCATGTTGTTATCTGTGTGGAAAGCCACATTGTGATGTTCTGAGATTGATTAATTTTGGTCCAAATAGAATTGTAGCATTTGGTAGAAGACTAAATGAGTCTGAGCCTAGATGATGAGAATATACTGTTGTACTTCCAGGTTAAATCAGACTACAGAAATTCATCAAAATAGTTTAATACATTCAGTTGATATAGCTTCCTACCATGTGCCAGGGTCTCATTAACTTTTTCTGGTGAGAGAGTTACATCTGGAACAACAACAGCAATTCAAGTTATCACCTGATTAGGTTTATAATAACCCTCTGTCATTCTCAAAGACTTTTAAGTGTTTTGAACTCCCTATCTGTGGAATTAGGGAGCCTGGATGGTGCAATGGTTAAGTGATTGGCTGCTAGCTGAAACGTCAGCAGTTTGCAAACACCAGCTGCTGTCTGCTTCTGTAAAGATTTACAGCCCTAGGTCTCTATGGGGCAGTTCTACTCTGCCCTACAGAGTTGCTGAGTTGAATTAACTAGATAACAATGGTTTTTCTTTTTTTTTCCAATCTACAGAATTTAATGAGAATATGATCAGAATGCAGATTTTACCTTTCAATTCTAGTAGAAAATGATTTTACTTTGCATTTGCTGGTTTGGAAGGAAAGAGGAAATTCATGAACTTTTTACTATAATAATCCTTACTTCATAGGTAAGGGATTCTTCTAGTTACTCAAGATATGTATTCTAAATATACAATAAGGATTTTGAGAATAACTACAAATTATATATAAGACCTTTTTTTTTTTTTTGTCTACTCTGAAGCTAACTTAGCTCAGACATCTGTTTATCCCAATGAATGTCTGTTATAAATATTGGGCTGAACCACAATCCTGAACCTCCAGGATTTGTCATCTCTCAGACAATAGTCAAGAGTCCTTCAGAACATGAGAGTTCCTTTGGGAAAGAGTAGAATGAAGTCTCACAGTACACACATGTGTAATCACAGTTGTATCTGTAATAGCACTCAACGTCTTTATTCAAAAGGCTCTGAGTCTTTATCTGGATCATGTATGGGACTCAGTTAAAAAATTGGGACTTTCTATTCTTGTGACTCAAGTCAGGCATCTTCACCATACACAGAATTTGGGGATTTCATAATTTAAGTAATACCTAACTGACTTCCTGATTATTTTGGTGAATGCCTGTAATTATTTAACCATAGCTAGTAGATTGTGAGTATTAAGTTAGTCTCTATAACTCTTCCTCCTATTCTACCCCACTTGCCACCACCAAAACTCTACCACCCAGGCTCCTCCCATCTTTGTTGAAATCACAATGTTTAATTCATTTCAATTCAATTGCTGCTGTTTCTCTCAAAATAGCTGACCTAGAATGAGTAACCAGTAAGATTGTTCTAAGTATTTTAACGTTCCTCTCATCAATCTATTATTCTCTAGAAGGAGAGCTTTTGCGGTTCTGAAAGAGGTAGGGTTCTATGTGAAAGTACGGAAGAATTCATCTAGTGATTTTGTCTCCTAGACTCTTGCAAGTCTGTTTTCTGAAATCTGCAAAGATTTTCTGATTTTTCTTGCCACTCAAGGTCTCTATTCATTCTAAAAATCCTGACATATGCAGACAACACGATCTTGCTTGCTGAAAGTGAAGATGTCTTGAAGCACTTGCTGATGACAACCAAAGACTACAGTCTTTAGTGTGCATTACTCTTCAACATAAAGAAAATGAAAATCCTCACAACTGGGCCAATAAGCAACATCATGATAAATGGAGAAAAGATTGAAATTATCAGGATTTTATTTTACTTTGATCCATAATCAATATCCATGCAAGCAGCACTGAAGAAATCAAATGCCATATCGATGATGACACATAACAACAACAACAACAACAATAACAAATTGCAAATGTGCTGAAAAAGACCTCTTTAAAGTGTTGAAGAGCGGAAGATGTCACTTTGAAGACTAAGGTATGCCTGACCCAAGCCACAGTATTTTCAATCACCTCATATGCATGTGAAAGCTAGACAATGAATAAGAAAGACTGAAGAAGAATTGATTCATTTGAATAGTGGTGTTGGCAAAGAATACTGAAAACACCATGGACTGCCAGAATGAACTAATTTGTCTTGGAAGAAGTACAGCTGTAATGCTCCTTGGAAGCAAGAATGGCCAGACTTCGTCTCACTTATTTGGTCATGTTGTCAGAAGAGACCAGTCCCTGGGGAAGGAGATCATGCTTGGTAAAGTGTAGGGTCAGAGAAAAAGGAGAAGACCTTCAATGAGATGGATCAGCACAGTGACTGCAACAATGCACTCAAGCATAGAAAAAATTATGGGGATGGCATGTTGTTGTTGTTGTTATGTGCCATCCAGTCGGCCCCGACTCATAGCGACCCCCCCTTGGGTTTCCAAGGCAGTATCACTAAGGAAGTAGGATTGCCCAACCTTCCTTCTGAGGAGTGGCTGGTGGGTTTGAACCGCCAGACTTCTGGTTAGCAGTCAAGTGCTTTAGCCACTATGCTACCAGAGCTCCTTATGGGGATGGCATAGGACCATGAATTGTTTTGATCTGTTGAACATAGGGTCACTATGAGTCAGAACTGACGTGACAGTACCTAAAAACAACAACAACAACATTCAGTCTAGGTTGTATTAGAGAGCTGAGATTTAATTTTGCTATCATGTTACACCCAGAAACTTGACTGAGTTCATCCATGTAAAATAAATTAAACCTAAACTCAAAATATGTTTCACTTCCTTGGTTAAGCATTCACAATATCCATTTCTGTATATATTTCCCAGACTTTAGATATTTGAAATTCATGAATTTCTGAAGCATTTTTACCTTAAATTTTTTTTTTTTTTTTCATCTCACTGCCTAAGCAAAGTTGAGCTTTTAAAAATCCTGGTTATGTAGAAGCAATAACGAACTAGAGGAATTTTTTTTTTTTTTTTTTTTTTTAGCTTCATCTTTAGAAGGAGACACAGCTTACTCAAGCAAGAGAGAAATTTTGAAAACTATTTCAGATGGATTCATTAGTTAATTGTTCTCAAAGTCTTCAAACTCCTCCAAGATATCATTGCTTCAGTTATCAAAATCCCACTCTTACTGGATCAGTATTCTAACTTTCACTTAAAACACTTGGCAAAGCTGTCAATCCAGAGGGAACTGTAATTCAGCAACTCAAAAAGCAGTCTCTCAGTTTGATTTTCAGTGATCTCAGACCAACTACTATAGTCAGTAAGGTATGTCCTTTCTTTCTATTTTTTTTTCCCCCAGAAATATCATAAAAAGGCTAAAAGTTTCATTCTATGTTTTGAGTATTTCATGTTTACAGTTGGTTTTCTCTAGCTTTAAGTTATCCAGTACTCCCAGGATCAAGTATCGCACTCCATAGGCTGGTACTCTTATCCCCTTTAAATTGGTCCATTGAAATAAGACCCTGTCCCAGAGATTATCATCCTCAATGGGCACATTGCTCCAGAGGAACAGAGGTGATAAATTGATACACCTGCTGCCATAAGCCATCATGAGCAGCTATCTTCTTATCCTTGAATATAAACAAGACTTTTTCTACATTTACTCTAGTTTGTCTAGTAACTAAATCTAGACAATGAACATTTCCCTAGAATATATTGCCTAGAATCAAATTTTTGTATCTAATATTGTTAGGTATCTTTGATTGTAATGAAAATAAACCAATTCTATCTAAACTAAGGAGAAGAAATATATATATATATATTTGAAGAAAACTGTGTAGCTCACAAAATCAAAGAAACAGCTGAAAACCAAATGTTATAGTTGATTAAAATCAGAACAGTTTCAGGTATTTCAATTGCAGAGATTCATAACCACTGTACCACCAGGGTGCCTAAACTTTCCATAGAGTACTATAATTAAGCACACCAAACACTATCCACTGCTGTCAAGTCGTTTCCTACTCATAGGGACCCTATAAGACAGAATAGAACTGCCCCATAGGATTTCCTACAAATCTTTACAGAAGCAAACTGTCTCATCTTTTACCCCTGGAGTGGATAATTAGACAACTCACCTCCAATTCCCTTCTGCCCTGGCTGTTTCTATGTAATATTTGAACTCCTTGGATAGAGAGTTTGATTGGGTAGCATGGATCATGGATCCACCTCTGGGTTGATGCAGGGTGAACAGGGCTCCATGATTGACCAAACCAACCAAACCTATTGCCATTAAGTCGATTCCAACTCATGTCGATCCCATTTGTCACAGAGCAGAACTTAAACCCATAGGGTTTTCTTGGCTGTACTCTTTACTGAAGGAGATTGCCAGAGTTTATCCCATGGCTCTACTGAGTAGGTTAAAACAGCCAACCTAGTCGAGCCTCAACCATTTGTACCACCCAGGGACCATCATGATAGACAGTTCTTCCAAAATTACACAGATTAGGAAAGGAGCAATCTCTAATTCCTCCCTCTCCAGAAGGAATGCTGAAAATGTTACAAATAAATACATACGTACACACATAAATACATACACACATATACATAGATAAAATATGTCCAGTATATATAGAAAATGGTAAAGAATTTTTATTGATATTTTAGGATAATTCTGGGAAATTATTTAAGGAGCTCTGGAGCTCTGGTGGCATAGTGCCTAAGGCATTTGACTGCTAACCAGAAGGCTGGAGGTTCAAACCCACTAGCCACTCCTTGGAAAGAAGACTGGGCAACCTACTTTCATGTGACACCACCTCAGAAACCCAAGGAGGGGTCACTATGAGTCAGATCCAACTCGACGGTAGTGAGTTTGGTGGCACAGTGCCTAAGGCATTTGACTACTAACCAGCAGGTTTGTGGTTCAAACCCACAAGCCATTCCACTGAAGGAAGATGGGCAATCTACTTCTGTAAAGATTTACCACCTCAGAAACACAATAGGGTTCACTATGAGTCATAATTTACTCAATGGCAGAGGGTCTTAGACCACTTAAATTTTGATAAGTTTTCTTGGTTCAACCTCATATCTCAGCTGTCATAATCACAGATCTTTTTAAACTATTTCCGATGCACAGATTCTACACAATTTCTGAAATTGAGCACTCACTTCCCCTCTGAGCTCAAGGGATTTATTAATGGAAATATTAGGCAAACAATGGAGGAAGCTGGTCAGCAAGATTTCATGGTTGTCTTACTGATCAACACATCATTTCAAGTTCCATCAAAAGTGCAAGTTCTGTTAATTTCTAGTTAGGTGATCTCTTAACTGTGTGTACCCATATATAGATGATATATTACAAGACAAACAGTTACAGATTCTGGCTTCCACAGCCTTCTTTGAGAACTCTGAGCAGGAATCAAAGTGGCTTCCATGATGGTAACTCTGTTACGGAGATTCTTTACTACATGGGAACAGATGTCTTTGGCCATGGATATCATTATGTTGTTCAATTTTGAAAACATTTCTCTCATGTAGGGTTACAGCTAGCCACCATTGTTGCAAATTAGCTCAGGGGTGAAATTAAGGCTTGTGACACAGTTTTTAAGCACTTGGCTGTTAACCCAAAGACTGGCAGTTCAAACCCTTTAGACACTCTGTGGAAGAAAGATGTGGCAACTATGCTTTTGTAAAGATTGTTGTTGTATCTGTTGTTGTTAGGTGTCATCAAGTTAGTTTTTAAGTATAGCTTCTGCACAACAGAATGAAGCATTGCCTAGTCCTGTGCCATCCTCACAATTGTTGCTATATTTGAACTCATTTGTGTAGCCACTGCATGCATCCATCTCCCTAAAGTTCTTCTTTTTTGCTGATACTCTGCTATACCAAGCATGATGTCCTTCTTTAGGGACTGGTCCCTCCCGATAATATGCCCAAAGTACATGAGATGAACTCTTGACAACTTCATTTCTAAGGAGAATGTAAGCTGTACTTCTTCCAAGACAGACTTGTTTGTTCTACTGGCAGTCAATGGTATATTCATTATTCTTCCTCAATACCATAATTCAAATGAATCAATTCTTCCTCAGTCTTATTCACTGTCCAGTTTTGCATGCATATGACACGCTTGAAAATTTCATTACTTGAGTCCAGTGTTCCTTAAAGTGACATCTTTGTTTTCCAACACTTTAAAGAGGTTTTTTACAGTAGATTTGCTGAATGCAATATATCATTTTATTTCTTGACAGCTGCTTCTACGGGTGTGGATTACGGATCCAAGTAAAATGAAAACCTTGACCACTTCAATGTTTTCTCCATTTGTCATTATGTTGCTTAAATGTTATGATGTTTATGATGCTTAAAGTCATGCTCTTTCATAAAGATTACTGCCTTGGAAAACTTATGGGCAGTTCTACTCTGTCCTATTGAGTTATTACGAGTCAGAATCAACTCGACGGCAATGGGTTATGGAGTGAAATTAGAAAACGGCACCCTTTGAACAACAGCAATTCCTCAAGAATAGGACTTGGCAAGTAGAGCAAGGACAAAACTTCAGTTTGGGGCATTGTGGCCTGGACCTTTTCAAAATGCATAACTTGATTTAGTGTTTATGCTGGCTCCATTCTCAAGGCAATTTAGAAACATCGGAATAACTGGAAAACTTTTCTTTGGAGTTATCTGCTTGGAAGCTTCAGGAAGAAGAGCCAGAGTAAATCTTGGATTGGAGTCACCCAAGATTTCTACATCCATCAAATTGCTGGAAAAAAATCTCACCACCTTCTGGTTGAAAGATTTTTGCCACTTTGGTACCTATCTCTTAAGCTGTTTCTATATTCCTAGTGTCCAATGTAATACATCATATTATTGGATACAAACAAAATTGCAAGGTTTATTTCTTGTTTTATCTTAGTCCAGAAGCTCTGCTGAAATCTCTCTACCATGGGTGACACTGCTGGTATTTGAAATACCAGTGACACAACTTTCAGCATCACAGCAACATACAAGCCACAACAGTATGATAAACTGACACAGGAGCCAACTCACAGCAACTAACAATCTCCTGTTCAAGAATGTAGCTTCCTGAACCACACCCACTTTTCTCATACATTATTCTCATTCCTTGTTATCATCCATAATGTACCTCTGCCCCTTGACTCAATTGAGTGAAGGCTTTGGGTGTTTACCAACAATCTTAGTTATTTTGTCATCCTTCCATTGCAACAGTGCCCTTGTGGGCATCATTAAGTTATATGTTCCTTCTAGCTCAACATGATCCTCCGGACCTTCTTACCTGTACACTTGACTCCCAATCTCTCCTGGCCAGAGTGAAGTTTGCCTTTGGTTTGTTTCTCTTCCTTACCCAGTTGAACCCAGTTTCTCTCATTTCAATCCCACTTTAAGAAGCACTGGGCATTTATTTTGATTCTCTGTCACAATTATCCAGCTAAGATACTTAACCTGAGTTAACTCAGCCATTTCCACACCAAGTTCTTCTTCTTTTTTTTTTTAATTGTGATTTGGGTGAAAATTTACAGAGCAAATTCACTTTCCATACAGCAGTTCGCATACACTTTGTCTCATGACATTGACCACAGTTTACCACAATGCAGCAGCTCCCCTCCCGCTTCCTCCC
>NW_006921772.1:4695564-4705042 GCF_000298275.1 Orycteropus afer afer
GTTGTTGTTGTTGTTATGTGCCTTTGAGTCAGACCTGACTCATAGCAACTCCTCCTTGGGTTTCCCAGGCAGTATCACTATGGAAGTAGACTGTCCCATCTTCCTTTCGAGGAGTGGCTGGTGGGTTTGAACCACCACCCTTCTGGTTAGCAGTCAAGTGCCTTAGGCCCTATACTACCAGAGCTCCACTCACCAAAGTAGGAGGTGGAACAATGTTTTGTGTAGTATGTTATGCCAATGGAGCTTGATGTCCCCTGTGACTATGGTCCCAAGCCCACAGGTTCAGCTACTCAGTCCCTCTGGGTAGCTGGCTATGACCAAGCAGTGACTACCACCTTGCCTCTTATTAGCTCTAACATATATCTGGGAATTCAGATCATACACATAAACTTATAAGACCATTGTCTGCCAACCCTATACATGTTCTTGGGTACACACCCTGCTTCATAGACATACCTACTAGTTCAGCCTGTCCATCCATCTATCCACTTGTATACCCATGTTTGCTTTCATTAACAATGCAGTTCTGTATATGCAAAAGGGTTCATCTTTGTTGTCTGTACCTCCCGTGTACCTCTCTATGTCTTTCTCTTCCTCAATGCCATCATATTGTTCATTCACATTTGGTACATTGCCCTTCTCTTCACCCAAATCAATGCTTATCTCTGTCTATCTAACAGTCCACAGCAGATTCTTGGTTCTTACAACACTTTATACCAAAAGTTATTACAATATAATCTGAGGACCCATGGTAGTACCTGAGAGGTCAAAGAGGTCAAAATTTAAAAGATGGTATTTGCCTTTTTGTTCTCATTGACTCTTAATAGTCTGCAGCAAAATTTTTCAGATTGAATGCAGAAGCAGGTATAAAAATCCATTTGCCTTATATTCAACAATACAGTAAAGAGTAAAGAGAGCTGCAAAAGTTTAAAACTATGCTACTCTTCCCATTAGCTTAGTTTTATTTTCTACATATAGTTATTTGTCATAAAGATGTCACATAGGTTAACATGTAATGTATTGATTATTGTTATTTTAAAATGTATGAATAAATAACTTTTAAAGTTTTCAAAAACTACTTGGTGAATCCTTATATATGTTGTTATTGTTGTTGTTAAGTGCCGTGGAGTCGTTTCTGACTCATAGCGACCCCATGCACAGCAGAACGAAACACTGCCCGATCCCGCGCCAGCCCCACAATCCCTGCTGTACTTGAGCCCATCATCGTAGCCACCATGTCAATCCATCTCGTTGAAGGCCTCCCCCTCTTTTGTCGACCCTCCACCCTACCAAGCATGACATCCTTCTCCAGGGAATGGTCCCTTCTTACAACATGACCAAAATAGGTGAGACAAAGTCTGGCCATTCTTGCTTCCGAGGAGCATTCTGGCTGCACTTCCTCCAGGACAGACCTGTTAGTTCTTTTAGCAGTCCATGGTACTTTCAGCATTCTTCGCCAGCACCACAACTCAAAACAATCAACTCTTCTTCGGTCTTCCTTGTCCAGCTCTCACATGCATACCAGGCGATTGGAAATATGGCTTGTGTCAGGCGCACCTTAGTCCTCAAGGAGATATTCTTGCTCCTCAGCACTTGAAACAGTTCCTTCGCAGTTGACTTTCCCAATGCTACACGTCGTCTAATGTCCTGACTGCTGCTTCCGTTGGCATCGATTGTAGAACCAAGCAACGTGAATTCTTTGACAACCTCAATCTTCTCTCCATTTATTGTGATGCTGCTCATTGGTCCAGTTGTGAGAACCCACAAAAACAAAAGCTCTGTAAGAGTGCAATAATTTTTAAGACTGTAATAGTATCCTGGGATCAAAAAGTTTGAGAATAGCAACTCTAAATTATGAGTTTAATTGTGAACATGTTGGGAATGTAAAGAGGCTGGGGGTGTTTCTCATTTCAGATATTATGTTCCAGAATAATTAGATATGTGAGAATGGAGTTCAGGACATAGATCTGGGATGAAGATTTGTTGGACCTTTGAAAGTCTTTAGTATGTAAATGGTGATTTAAGCAGTAGGTATGGCTAAAATTTCCCAGGGAATGTATAGAACAAGAAGAAAATTAACACTAACTCCCAATGAACAGAAGCCTTAAATGACAAATACTAAAGGAAAAAAAAAAAAAAAAGATTTTGCAAAGGAGGTCAAAATGAAACACATAAAGGCATACAGAGTGAAGTGAGGAAAGTGTCATAGAAACAAAGGGACAAGTGTTTCAATAAAAGTAGAGTGGGCAAGAGTATTCAATGTTAAGAAATCACGTAAGAATGGATTTAATTTTAGTGACATCTCAGTGATGTCGTGGGAAGGAGAATGACAAAAAACACATTTAAAGGGTTTTAGATAAAATAGAAGATGAAAAATTTGCAATAGCAATTCTCTCAAGGTATTTAGTTAAGAACAGAGGTAAATTGATAACTGGGGTGAAGGAAGGGAGCATAAGGTGGGTGAGAGTTCTACAAACCAGGGAATATTAATATATATCTCATTGCCAAAGGGACAGGGAGGTGGCATCTTCTGACCTCCTCTAACTCCACAAGGGGAGGACAGAATCACTATCAGCAGCCCAAGGCCTATTCCTGCAAGGCCAAACGTTCTGCCTCCCTCCAGCCCCTTCACCAATCCTGACACCAACTGTTCCTCCTGCAGCACCCACCACCTCTCTGCTGGGGTCGATAATTCAATGCTGTGGCCACACAGAACTCACAGAGTATGGGGTTTAGAGGGAAGCAACAGGCTATAATTCAAGTTCAGGAACATGCTCAGTCTCTCTCAGCTGGCTATCTCTCAGCTGACAGTCTCTCTCAATCTTTCCCTGTAGCACATCTCTCTCTCAGCAGTATGTGTTTCTGTGTCTCTCTCTCAGCAACATGTCTCTCTTATGTCTCTCAGCAGCATGTCTTTCTCAGCCAGCAGTCAGAGAGAATCCTTCTGCCTCTAGGAGGGCTCCTTTTGAGCCTGGCATAGTGGCCAAACTAACCAATTCCAACATCAGAATTCTATACAGTTGAGAAAGAGTGAACTTCCCAGAAGAGTGCTTTGTATTGCTCCAGGTGGATCACTTAAACAAGCAGTTATCCATGGAAAAGTGGGAGTTACAAATACTATGGCTAGAAAAGCCATATCATGTAATTTCCTAAACTGGATTCACAAAGTGGCTTAAAATTCTATTTATTTAACTATCTTTAAATATCTGTTTTTCTTGTGTAATTACATGTCCCTTGACTTAAAAGTTCTCTATAACTACTTATCTGACAAATCAAGAACAATATATTTGTTTAAAATTAATTACTCATCTATTTTACTATCTCAATATAAAGCAAAGCTTTCATTTCCTTATGAAGAGTGGAAATAAAAACTTGGAAAACATGTTAAAGGCTATGTCAGCCTAATTAATTGATATCATATAGATAAGAAAATAGTACATAAAAATTCTGAAAAGCAGAGAAAAATAACTTTGTTTTTATATTGTTTATTTATTTATTTTGGTGAAAGTATACACAACCAAAGATGCAGTGTTTCAACAATTTTTACAAGTACATTTCAATGACTGATTATATTCTTCAAATTGTGCTACCATTCTCACTATCTTTTTCCAAATTATTACACCACCATTATCTCAAATGCACATCCCCTTAAGCTTCCCATGTGACCTTTTGAGTTGCCATTGTCAATTTGGTCTCACATAGATATTCTTTAAAGGTGTACAATGCTCAGCATAGACTACTTTACTAATTAAGATGAGCTATATTTTGGTTCAAAGGAGATTTCAGGGAACACATTGGGTTTAAGGTTTAAATATTCTCTCAGGGCAAAAATTTTGGGGGTTCATCCAGCCTCAATGGCTTCGAAGGTCTAGATTTCATGATAGTTTAAAATTCTTTTCCACATTTTCACCTTTTTTTGTAATCAGTATTTTTATATAGAATCTTTGATCAAAATATTCAGTAATTGTAGCTAGGCATTAATCCAGTTTACAGTGTTCATTTTTCTTCCAAAAAATATCCATTCATTGCTTTTCACTGGAAGAGAAGATGTGGACTAACTACCTCTATTTCAAGGCAGTAGTAACTGGGGAAGCAGAGGAGGAGAGTCATCAACTGGTGGGAGGTCTGAGAAAGGGACTCATATTTGATGATGTAAACATGTACTGAATTTATCTATGTCTAGCTACAAGATAGAGCTTTGCTCACAAATAAACATTGCAGTTTTTAATGGAGATCTTTCAAAAGCCTGAGTTATTTGTGAAGTTATTTGTATCCAGGTAAAAGGGCAGGAGGCAAGGTTAGGCCCCAAACCCCCTAGATCCAGGAACGGCAGTGAGTAGGAGAGGCCAGAGACCTCAGGAGTGGGAGGATATTGCCAAAGGTTCAGGGAGGCCACATCTTTTGACTTCCTCTAACTGCACAAGAGGTAGACAGAATCACCATCAGTAGCCAAAGGCCTATTCCTGCGAGGTCAGACATGCTGCTGCCCTCCAGGCCTTTCATTAACCCTGACACCAACCATTCCTCCCGCAGCACCCACCACCATTCTGCTGGGTTCAATAATTTGCTGCAGTGGCTGTGCAGAACTCACAGATTATGGGGTTTAATAGGGAAGCACTGAGCTACAATTCAAGTTGAGGAACAACACTCAGTCCCTCTCAGCCCACCGTCTCTCAGCCAACAGTCTCTCACAGACTCTCTCCCAGCAGTGCATGTCTCTTGTGTCTCTTTCCTGGCAGTGTGTGTCTCTCAGAAGTACGTGTCTCTCAAGAGTGCATGTTTCTCAGGAGCGTGTTTCTCTCAGGAGCGTGTTTCTCTCAGGGGCACATTTCTTTCAGCAGCATGCCCTTTTCAGCCAGCAGTCAGAGAGAGTTCTGCCTCTAGGAGGCCTCCTTTTGAGCCTGGCAGAGTGGCCAAACTAACCAATCAAAACATCAGAATTCTAAGCACCTGAGAGAGAACAAACTTCCCATTGAGAGAGAACAAACATTGCTTTGTGCCACTCTCAATGGAAGTACTTTGTGGATAACTTTTACAATCAGGAGCTCCTTAGTTGATTACAGTAAATCACATTATGGAGTTTACAAAGATTTATGGCTAGAAAAGCCATACCAGGTAATTTGCTACACCACATATCCAGGTAAAGGGGTGGGAGGCAAAACTAGGTCCCAAGTCCCCTAGAACCAGGAAAGAGAGGGACCAGGAGAAGCCAGCAACCTTAGGAGTGGCAGGATATCCAGGTAAAGGGGCAGGAGGCAAGGCAGGCCCCAAGCCTCTTAGAGCCAGGAAAGGGAGGGAACGGCCAGGGACCACAAAGTGGCAGATTCCAGGTAGGAATTAGGTAAAGGGAGGGTGCAGAGGTTTCCAACAGCCAAAGGAGACAAACTTGTCTGTCAGTTTGTCATCCTGTCAGTCTTGTACATTGCTGTGAGGCTTGAGGCTATGCCACTGGTGTTTCAGACACCAGCAGAGTTGCACATGGTGCACAGGTTTCAACACAGCTTACAGACTAAGACAGACTAGGAAGGAGGAGGCCATCCACTTCTCAAAAATCGGCCATGGAAATCCTTATGAATAGCAGAGAAACACTGTCTGATCCATTACAGGGCAACTTTATGAATAGCTTGGAAACATTGTCTGACACAGTGCAGGAAGACAAGCCCATTGGGTCAGAAGGCACTCAAAATAGGACTGGGAAAAAGCTGCCTAATCAGAGTAGATCCAACCTTAATGATATGGATAAATTAAGTTTTTCAGGACCTCCATGTGCTGACGTGGCATGACTCAAATTGTGGAGAAACAGCTGCAAACATCCATTAATAATTGGAACATGGAAGGTATGAAGTATGAATGTAGGAAAATTGGGAGTTGTCAAAAATGAAATGTAACACATAAATATTGATATCCTAGGCATCAGTGAGCTGAAATGGACTGGTTTTGGGCATTTTGAATCAGGCAAACATATGATCTACTATACGGGGAATGACAAATTGAAGAGAAATGGTATGGCATTCATCATCACAAAGGATGTTTCAAGATCTGTCCTGACGTACAATGCTGTCAGTGATAGGATAGTATCCATATGTCTACAAAGACCCGTTATTACTACTATAATTCAAATTTATGCACCAACCACCAAAGCCAAAGAGGAGGTAAAGGAAGATTTTTATCAACTTCTGCAGTCTGAAGTTGACCAAATATGCAATCAAGATGTGTTGATTATCTTTGGTGACTGGAATGCAAAAGTTGGAAGCAAAGAATAATCACCAGTAGTTGGAAAATTTGGCCTTGGTGACAGAAATAACGCTGAAGATTGCATGATAAAATTTTGCAAGACTAATGACTTATTCATTGCAAATACCTTTTTTTCAACAACACAAACAGTGGCTATACACGTGGACTTTGCCAAATGGAGTACATAAGAATCAGATTGACTACATCTGTGGCAAGAGGTGGTAGAGAAGCACAATATCTTCAGCCCAAAGAAGGCCAGGAGATTTTTGTGGAACAGGCCATCAACTACTCATATGGAAGTTCAACTTAAGGTTAAAGACAATTAAAACAAGTCCATGAGAGCCAAAATATGGCCTTGAATATATCCCTCCTGAATTTAGAGACCATCTAAAGAATAGATTTGATGGATTGAACACCAATGACCAAAAACCAGATGAATTTTTGGATGAGATCAAAATCACCATCCATGAAGAAAGCAAGAAGTCATTAAAAATACAGGAAAGAAAGAAAAGACCAAAATGGATGTTAGAAACTCTGAAACTTGCCCTTGAATGAAGAGTAGCTAAAGCAAATGGAAAAAAATGACAAGATAAAAGAGCTGAACAGATTTCAAAGAGCAGCTCAAGCAGACAAAGCCAATTACTATAATGAAATGTGCAAAGACCTGGAGTTAGAAAACCAAAAGGGAAGAACACGCTCAGCATTTCTCAAGCTGAAAGAACTGAGGAAAAAATTTACCTCAAGTTGCAATATTGAAAGATTCTATGGGCACAATATAGAATGATGCAGGAAGCATCAAAAGATGGAAGGAATACACAGAGTCACTATACCAAAAATAACTGGTCAATCTTTATCCATATCAGGAGGTGGCATATGTTCAAGAACCAATGGTATTGAAGGAGGAAGTCGAAGCTACACTGAAAGAATTGGCGAAGAGCAAGGCTCCAGGAATTGAGGGAATACCCATTGAGATGTTTCAACAAATGGATGTCCCGTTGGACGTACTCATTCGGCTATGCCAAGAGATTTGAAAAACAGCTATCTGGCCAACTAACTGGAAGAGATCCATACTTGTACCCATTCCAAAGAAAGGTGATCACACAGAATGCTGAAATTATTGAACAATATCATTAATATCACATGCAAATAAAATCTTACTGAAGATAATTCAAAAATGGTTGGAGCAGTATATTGACAGAGAACTTCCAGAAATACAAGCTGGTTTCTGAAGAGGACGTGGAACGTGGGTTATCATTGCTGATGTCAGATGGATCTTGCAAAGCAGAGAATACCAGAAAGATGTTTTCATGTGTTTTACTGACTATGCAAAAGCATTTGATTGTGTGGATCATAACAAACTGTGGATAACATTGAGAAGAATGGGAATTTCAGAACTCTTAGTTGTACTCATAAGAAACCCGTACATAGACCAGGAGGCTGTTGTTCGAACAGAAAAAGGGAACACTTCATGGTTTAAAATCAAGAAGGGAGTGTGTCAGGGCTGTATCCTTTCACCATACTTAATCAATCTGTATGCTGAACAAATAAATTGAGAGGCTGGACTATATGAAGAAGAATGTGGCATCATGATTAGAGGAAGAATCATTAACAACCTGAGATATGCTGACAACACAACTTTGCTTGCTGGAAGTGAGGATGACTTGAAGCACTTACTGATGAAGATTGAAGAACACAGTCTGCAGTATGGATTACATCTCAATATAAAGAAAATAAAAATCCTTACAACTGGACCTATAAGCAGCATTACAATAAATGGAGAAAAGATTGAAATTGTCAGAGACTTCTCATTGCTTGGTTCTACAATTGACACCAATGGAAGCAGCAATCAGGGCATCAGATGATGTATAGCATTGGGCAAGTCAGCTGCAAGGGACCTCTTTCAAGTGTGGAAGAGCAAAGACATCTCCTTGGGGACTAAGGTGTGCCTGACACAAGCCATGTTATTTTCAATCAGCTCATATGAATGTGAGAGCTGGACAATGAATAAGGAAGACCAAAGAAGAGTTGATGCTTTTGAGCTGTGGTGTTGGTGAAGAATGTTGAGGGTACCATGGAGTGCTAAAAGAGCTAACAGGTCTGTCCTGGAGGAAGTGCAGGCAGAATGCTCCTTGGGGGTGAGAATGGCCAGACTTTGTCTCACCTACTTTGGTCATGTTGCCATAAGGGACCATTCCCTGAAGAAGGATGTCATGCTTGGTAAGGTGGAGGGTTGATGAAAGAATGGAAGGCTCTCAATGAGATGGATTGACACGGTGGCCATGGTGATGGGCTCAAGTATAGAAAGAATCATGGAGCTGGCTAAGGACTGGGTGGTGTTTTGTTCTTCTGTGCATAGAGTCGGTATGAGTCAGAGATGACCCGAGGGCACCTAACAACAAACAATTAAAAGGGATCATGAGTAAAATTTAAGTGAGCAATTCATAATTCTTCAATTATTTTCATGAGATTATTGTAACATCCATATATTTTAAAATATCTATTACTAACACAAGACATACAAAGGCTTCTATAGGCTCAAAAATAAAATGAAATTATCCACAACTGAGAAATCAGCAGCACTCTAATGATCAGTTGTTTTATTCGTTTGTGAGTTGGATAATTGGTGAAGTGAATATTTCCTATCATAATTTTTCACCAAAGAAATATTTTTTTTCTCGTAAAGTAGCAGCTTGTTTTAAACAGAGAAGGGCCAAAAACAGGCCCTTAAAATGTGTTAGTAGATGTAATCTAGTTCTAATTACTGATGGCAAAAACTCAGGACTAGTAGCCTATTAACTCTTTCAGTACACAGGTAGGAAATATAGCAGAGATCAAACTTCATTCTTGTGTGTAATGGAAATCTAAGCCATCTGTCATCATTCCATCATCTCCGTATGCTATTTCTGTGTTGGAGGACATTTCCACATTTTGGTCATTACCTCTCCACTGTGGAAGTCAGAAATTCTCAACTCCCCTTGCAGAGAATATAAAGGGTTGTAACCTACACTCTGCAATAATCAGACATACCTGCATGCACCTTCTATGCAGATGTGGCAGTGGGAGAAATGTGATGCAGGGGGAGGGAACAAGAACAACAAGTTTTCCAGTGGTTGCTAAGTCAAGTTTCTGGTGCAAATATGTGGTCCATGTTGGCAGCTGTAACAGTGCTTGTCAGGATGAATTTCTGGTATTTGGCATCTGTGTTAGACTGAGTTCTCTAGAGAAACAAAAGCCAGCAAAGCTT
>NW_006921772.1:4705867-4707330 GCF_000298275.1 Orycteropus afer afer
CACCTATTGTGTATTTCCCTTGCCCTAAGCAAGCACCTCAGCTGGTCGTGGTTCTTTGCTTGATGGGGTGACCCAAACTTTCTTTCCTGAAGGGTCTGGGCCATTAGCAATCATATCAGAATTGGGTTGTTGTAATTTTCCAATGACTTTAATCACATGGCATGGTAGTACTAAGAGACGTCCTAAAGAATCTCCTGTATTCCAGACATATTCCTCTTTACCGCCATTATGTAAAGCCAACCCAATTTTCCCTTGGTAATCAGGATCTATCACACTAGATAGTACAGTAATGCCCTTCTCTGTCTGTTGATCCAGAGGCATGAGGAAGGCAAAATAGCCAGGTGGCATTCTTAATTTCCAGTTCAATGCAATCAGTATTGTGTCTCCAGGTGGGAGTGTTCCTCCCTTTGGGACTAAGATCTCCAGACCCGCAGAGCATAGGGTAGCAGGGACAAGAAGCAAAAATTTTTTGAGTGGGTCTCTAGCGGTAATAGTGAGTGGTACCACTCCTGTTTGCACCCCTTGTTTCCTGGACCCACAAATCCTGGCTATTGGAGAAACAGAGCCATATATTGGATGCGGGTTTAGAGCATATACAACCTCCTGGAGAACATTGCCCCAACCCTTCAAGGTATTGCCATATTTGTGTTTTTAAGAGGCCATTCCATCGTTCTATCAAACCAGCTGCTTCAGGATGATGGGGAACATGGTAAGACCAGTGAATTCCATGAGCATAAGCCCACTGCCACACTTCATGTGCTGTGAAATGAGTCCCTTGATCTGAAGCAATGCTGTATGGGATGCCATGGTGGTGGATAAGGCATTCTGTAAGTGCATGGACGGTAATATTAGCAGAAGCATTGCGTGTAGGGAAGGCAAATCTATATCCAGAATAAGTATCTATTCCAGTAAGGACAAAACGTTGTCCTTTCCATGATGGAAGTGGTCTAATATAATCAACCTGCCACCACATTGCTGGCTGATCACCCTGACGAATGGTTCCATATCATGGACTGAGGGTTGGTCTCTGCTGTTGGCAGATTGAGCACTCAGCAGTGGCGGTAGCCAAATCAGCCTTGGTAAGTGGGAGTCTATGTTGCTGTGCCCATGCATAACCTCCATCCCTGCCACCATGACCACTATGTTCGTGAGCCCATTGAGCAAGGACAGGATTAGCTGGGGAAAAAGGACGGTGGGTTCCACTGAATGTGTCATCCTATCCACCTGATTGTTAAAGTCCTCCTCTGCCGAGGTCACTTTTTGTGGGCAATCACATGACACACAAATACCTTTACTCCTTTGGCCCATTCAGAGAGATCTATCCACATACCTCTTCCCCATACATCCTTATCATCAATCATCCAATCATGCTCCTTCCAAGTCCCAGACCATCCAGCTAAGCCATTAGCCACAGCCCATGAATCTGTATATAATTGCACATCTGGCCACTTCTTATTCCATGC
>NW_006921772.1:4710010-4727784 GCF_000298275.1 Orycteropus afer afer
TCTAACAGGCCAATTTCCCTAAGCCTCTGGATACCTTCTTCTACATTAAGCCAAGGCAGGTCTGGTACTTCAACTTGACTTAAGGTAGGCCACCGCATAATCCATGCCTCAGTAAGCCAACCAAATAAACTATTAGATCCTTTCCTAACCTCTCAAGCTGAGACATTGAATGAAGAATCCATACTTAGTGGACCTAAATCAATAAACTCAGAATGATCCAATCTCACATTCCTTGCACCATTATCCCACACCATCAGTAGCCATTCCCATACATATTTTCCAGGTTTCTGTCTGTACATGTTGGCAAAATCAAGTAGGTCTTTGCAGGTATAGCGTATCACCTCCTCAGTCACACTTTCTATTTCACCTCTTGGGGCTCCATTAGACTTGACCTTTGTTATGGGCCTAGCTGCCAGAATAGGTGCTTGAGGCAGTTCCAAAGAGCATTCAGGAATGTCTTGCATGGCCTCTGCCTCACACAATAACCCCACAGGACAAGTTTGGCTAGTCCCCTCAAAATGAGGGGGAGGGGATAATAGTTCTACAGTAATCCGTTCAGATAGGAGGGATTCAACAGAATTTACAGGCTCCATATCCTGATCTTCCTGATCATCTGTCCATATGTCCCCATTCCAGGTTGCAGGATCCCATTTGTTTCCAATCAATGCCCTCACTTTAAAGGCAGACACCATTCTGGGTTGGCAATTGAGCTGGTGTTGTAATTCAGCCACTTTTACAATAAGAATCTGGATTTGGGTTTCAGCTATGTCAGCTCTGTTAGTAGAAGCTATAAGGCTTTCTTTCAGAGCACAGCTGGAAGCACTGAGGTCGTTTATGCACCGCTTAAGCCAAGACTCAGCAGCTTTGAGCCCATCTCACTCTTTCACCAATTTATCCAGTGTAAGTAGGACCAACCAACCAGCTTCCTTATACTCCTCATTCTGACAAAATTGCAGAAAAGTATCAAATATCCAATCACCCAGAGCATCACTTCTCACAAGTATTTGATCTATTGGTGGTACTATTTCTCATATTAATTTTGCCACCTCACACCACGGATTAGTAGGACCCTCTTTACTAGCAGACACAGAGTCGCTAGTGTCATCAAAATTAATCAAACTGGAGAACCAATCCAGGAAGCCCATCCTTATGATTTTGTCTCTCTAGAACCACTCCTGGTACCAAATGTGTTAGACTAGGTTCTCTAGAGAAACAAAAACTAGCAAAGCTTATATAAAGAGAGAGAAAAACTTATCGTAGGAAAATGGCTCACAAACGTATAGAAGCCGGCAAGTCCAAAGTCCCTGGAGGAAACATCGGGTTGGAGGCAGCCTTAATTTCCATAACCGCAGGGGGCTGAGAAGCTCAAGGCTGGCAGGCAGTACACTGGTTGTTGACTCCAACGAAGACAAATCCAAGATCTCCAGGCCGAACGGTGGGCTGCTCACTCACGGAAGGTTGTAGGCAGCACACCAGAATCCCGATCCACAGAAGAATGCCTCTCTTCCCAGGATGTCCCTGGATATGCTGGAAGCAGTCCATACCCCTAGGGAAACTCCCCTTGGGCAGATTGGCCACTCAGAACACAGTCATCTGATCCCATCATGGGAACAACCACGCAGAACTGGGGTCCAGCCAAGTTGACACACAGCTCCAACCATCACAGCATCCAACAGACACATGGGCACAGTGTTCTCTACAGTTCTCTATCATGTTTTGAAGTGTTGCTCCTAGAAGCTTAATTTTGATTGCATTTTTCCCAAGTCATTCAAATGAAACAGATAGATAGATACATAGTTGCCACTGATTCTGCTCTGATTCATAGCAACCTTACATATAATAGAACAAAATGTTACCTGGTCCTGCATCTTCCTCAATCCCTTTCTGAGATATCCAGCATGTAGCTATTGTTCTAATCCATTTCACCAAAGATCTCCTTTGCCCTCATAGGCCCTCTACTTCACCAAACATGATGTCCTCTACTGAATGAACCCTCTGATGATGAGTCCAAAGTAAATGAGTCAGAAAATGCTCTGTTATGATCCAAAAAGCTTTCATTGGCTAATCTTTAGAAGCAGATCATGAAGTCTTTCTTCCAAGTCTGTCTTAATCTGGAAGCTCTGCTGAACATGTCCACTAGGGGTGCCCCTTCTGTTATTTGAAATATCAATGACATAGCTTCCAGCTTCACAGCAACATGCAAGCCACCACAGTACAACAAACTGACAGAACAGTAGTAGAATAAATCTATTAACTAGTTGATATTCTTAAATACAAGGAGTCCCTAGGTAGCACATCTGGTTAAGGGGCTGAACTACTAATGGAAAGATTGGTGGTTTGAAACCACCCAGTGGCTCCTAAGAAGAAATGTCTGGTAATCTGTTCCTAAAAAAGGCACAGCTATGAAAATCCTATGGGGAAGTTCTACTCTGAAACCCGTAAGATCACCATGAGCCAGAAGTGACTGAAAAGCAACAGGTTTTTTTTTTTTCCCCTTAGATATATTCTTTTTTGATTAAACTAGCCAGAACAGAATCTATTGTTTGTAACTAAGTATTCTGACTCATATGTCGTTGTAACTCAGGAACTGGGAAAAAAAAAAAAAAAAAATCAAACCATTTTAGCTATTAAAATTCTTAGTGGAAGAACTTATAGGAAGTCAATATATTGGGCATTTCTGTTCTAAAAGACTATAGAAACAGGAGCAGCAGCGTATAAAGACAAGGGCATGGCCTGCAGAGCTTGGGGTTTACATCTTGATGGCACCAATACCAGCTATGGATAAGTAGCTTAGCCTCTTTGATTCTCAATTGCATTCCATACGATAGATAATGATAATATTTAATGAATGTTAGGATTAAACTGGATAATGTTTATAAAGTTTTAATGTAATGCTTTATACTTCAAACTGAGTGACAAAGAGCTTTTATTTGGCTATTGCTAATACCACATAACATTGGTCAATTTTTAGTTATCTATCTATTATCCACTCTTGCTGTTTCAAACAACAAAAAAGGATTTATTTTAGAGGATTAAATTACTTCCAGGGTATTTGGGAGGACTGAAGAGAAGGAGTCAAGGACACTCCAGGAAGAACTCCTAAAGCCACCCCCAGAACAGGCTACCAAAGAAGCTGCTATCCCTGCACTGACCAAGAAAATGTAGTGGGAGGAAGTTCTAATAGCCAGGAAGCTGCTACTAAAGAGACTGGCTCCGGAGCCCCATCAGCTGTGCCAAGCTGGGGAAGCTACCCACTGAAGCAGAAAATCACAATTCTGATTTCCATCATCATAGCATAATTTGGTATATTTTTGAGCTTTATGTAAAAAGAATCATAAAGCATGTATACTTTTATTTCTTCAATTCAATATCATGTTTGTGAGATTTTGTTGTTACTCTGTGTAGCAATAGTTTCATTCTTTTCCTTGCTATATACTAGGGATTCTCAGGCTTGACACTATTCACATTTTGGACCTGATGATTCTTTGTTGTAGCAGGCTGCCCTGTGCATTGTAAGATGTTTAACAAAGCCCCTGGCCTCTGCCCACTAGTTATTATTAGCACCCACATAAGTCTGATGAAGACTCTATAACTTAAAAGCGAAGCTACTTGGTCTTGGAGCATATATATATTTGGGTTTAGGAGATACTGCCAAACAACAGTCCAAAGGCCCTCAGCGAGATGGATTGACACAGTGGCTGTGGCGATGGGCTTGAGTATAGCAGGGATTGTGGAGCTGGTGCAGGACTAGGCGTTTTTTCATTCTGCTGTGCATAGGGCTGCTATGAGTCAGAGACTACCTGATGGGACCTAATAACAACGTAAGTCTGACAATCAGAAATGTATCCAGACATTGCCAAATGTCCCTTTGTGGGCAAAATCACTCCTGGTTGAGAAAACCAATGCTGTATAGTATTCTGTTGTATAAATGTGCCACAATCTATTTAATTATTCTTTTATTTCTCTATATTTGCATTGTTTCCAATTTAGAGTTATATTAAAGATGTTTTTATAAGCATCCACATGTGTATTTTTATTTTAATTTTGGCAGCTTCTTGTTGGCTTGTTGTTGTTAGATGTTTTCTAGTTGGTTTCAACTCATAGCCACTCTATGTGCAGCAGAATGAAATATTTCCCAGTCCAGTGCCATCCTCACAAACATTGCCATGCTTGAGCTCACTGTATCAAACCATCCCATTGAGGGTCTTCCCCTTGTTCACTGACCCTCTACTAAGTATGATATCCTTCTCCAGGAACTGGTCCCTTCTAACAACATAACCAAAGTATGAAGGAGAAAGTCTGGCCATTCTTGCTTCTAAGGAGCATTCTGGCTGTATTTCCTCCAAGACAGATTGGTTCATTCTTCCAGGAGTCAAACTGATGACAAAGAATTTCTATTTGGCTATTACTACTACCACATAATATTGGTCAATTTTTAGTTACAGAGACTGTAATTCATTCTTGCTGTTTTAAACAACAAAAAAGGATTTATTTTAGAGGATTAAATTACTTCCAGCGTATTTGGGAGGACTGAAGAGATGAAGAACATTCCAGGAAGAACTTCTAAAGCCACCCCCAGAATAGGCTACCAAGGGAACTGCTATCCCTGCACTGACCAAGAAAACGTAGTAGTAGGAAGCTCTGATAGCCAGGAAGCTGCTGCTAAAGAGACTGGCTCCAGAGCCCCATCACCTGTGCCATGCTCAGGAAGCTACCCACTGAAGCAGAAAATTACAATTCTGATTTCTATCATCATAGAATAATTTGGTCTATTTTTGAACTTTACATAAAAAGAATCATAAAGCATTCAATATTCTTTGCCAAGACCATAACTCAAATGGATCAACTCTTCTGCTGTCTTCCCAATTAATGAACTAATTAATTCCAGCTTTCACATGTATGTGAGGTGACTGAAAATACCATGGCTTGGGTCAGGGACACCTTAGTCTTAAAAGTGGTATATTTGCTTTTAAAAATTCTAAATAAGTCTTATGCAACAAATTTGTCCAATGCAATATGTTATTTGGTTTATTGACTGCTGCTTCCTTGAGCACTGATTATGGATCCAAGTAAAATGAAGTCCTTGACAACTTCAATCTTTTCTCCATTTATCATGATATTGCTTCTTGGTCTGGTTGAAAGGATTTTTGTTTTCTTTATGTTGAAGTGTAATCCATACTGAAGGCATCTTTTTGACTCTATAACTTGAAAGTGTAGAGCTATTTGGTCATGGAGTATATATATCTTTGGGTTTAGGAGATACTGCTAAACAATGTTCCAAAGTGTTGAATCATTTGCACATCTACTGCCAATGTATGAGAGTTTTTGTTGTATCCCATTCTCCCTAACAGGTGGAATTATCTTCCTTTTTCAATTTAGTCAAATTGACCTCATGGCACCTAATAACAAGAACAACAACAAGGAAGTTCTACACTGTTGTATAGGATCACTATGGGTTGCAATCAACTGAACAGTACACAACAACAGCAACAAATAAGTTTATGCAATATCTTTTTGTGATTTAAATTTGTATTTCCCTGATAATTAAAAAAGTAACACATCTTTTTAATATATGTATTCCCATTATAATAGCCTTGTTTGTGAAGTGTTTGATCAAGTCTTCAGTCAATATTTTCACATTGTCTTTTTTTTTTTTTTTTTTTGTCTGCATTGTCTTTCTTTTTTGTAGATATTGCTTTTATGTTCAGATAAATGCCCTTTGTTGAATACGTACATCTCTTGACTAGGTGATTTATCTTAATTATCTCTGTGCAGTAGAGTTGCTGTTATTTAATGGCTCAGGCATTAAGTTTAGAATCCAGTTGGAGCTGTAGTACTTATTAGGTGAGTTATTTATTCCAATTTTTGTATCCTCAGGACTGTGGAACTCCCTAAAATTCTATTCTCTGGTATTCTGGTACTCAGAAAGCAGTGGCTTTCTGATTTGGTTTCTTAGCCTTATCTCTGTGCAAATGCCTTCAGGAGAAATGTCTCTGATTGTAGTGCTCTCATCTTTGTCTCTTCTTTCTCTAAAGGATCTAGGTTGCTTTGGCAGATCCAAATATTGCTTTTATCCTCCTAGCCATGTAGAATTGTCAAAGCTCTTCTGGCTTCTCTATGTCTTGTCTGTGGTTCTATGCCTGGTTTTCCTCTCCATTTTCCCAAGACTCACAATAAAAACTGTCAAAAATCTTGGGATGGAGAAGCAGAATTCAACTTATCTCTCCTTGGTCCCCTTCATTTTGTGATCTTGTTTGTTATGTTCTGGTTGCCTCAAAAACTCACAATACATTCAAAAATATGATTTTATATTCAGAGAAATTTAGTAATTGGCTTTCTAAATGTTGTCAGCAGGAGTATTTTGCTGCTGAACTCCATCATAGCTGGAAGTATTGGTCCCTCAGCGGAGGATAAAGGTGTGAGATCACACTTACATTCATATCTACCAAAACTCTGCATCCCCTCATTTTTAGAATCTCATAATTTCTCAAAGAACATCACTTTGTTATTGATTGAATTTTGTCTCCAAAAAGATATATTGAAGTCCTAACCCCTATGCATGTAACGTCACCTTGTTCGCAGAAATAGGGTTTTTCATTAAAGATGTTATCTGTTAAGTTACGGAAGGCATACTGGAGTAGGATGAGTCTTTATTCAATCTCTTTTGAGTGGAGTTTTATGAAATAAAAAGACAGAGGCCATGTGATGACAGAGGCAAATGCATCTATAATCAGCAAAGAAATGCCAAGGATTGCTGGCAACCTGTAAGAACTAGGAGAGAAATGTGCAACAATTCCTTTTTCAAAGTCCACAAAAGAAATTGACAGGACTAATACTCTAATTTGTATATCTAGCTTCCAAAATAGTGAGATATAAATTTCTGTTCCTTTAACTACCCACTTTGTGTTACTTGCTATATATAGTGCCTTGGTAGGTTAAAGCAACACTTCTACACTGAAATTTAACCTCCCACAATATTCAACTTTGTTTCTGAATTTTAGTTATAATTTACCTTGCAACCAAAGAGATTCTTTTGGAAAAATCATAGAAGCTCTCTCAAACTCTGACTGTCTTGTACTGAGATGACAGAATTATGAGTTTGTTATTTTCTTTCTTTATACTTTCTAGTGCAGTTAGAAGCAGTGAGCTTCCTATCATGCCCAATATTTGTATTTGTCATTCTTACTCAAATCGTTTTCATAACAACTACTAGGTTTGTCAAAGTTTTAGCTTCATTTCACATCAGTAACTACAGATGAAAATTGTTATGCTGCGGTCTACTGCGGACCCCCAATTTCCTATTATTCCATGCTCATGCCACCCTTGCTAGGTAAGACAGCTTGCCTCAGAGTTCCATTCCTTGTAGAGTTCTGTGGCCTGCACAGAATCCTGTTACTGAGCAGTGTGTCAGTAAATAATAGTTTATTAAACTAGTAAATACTAGTTTAATCAAATACATATAAATACTAGTTTAATCAAAAAGGGAATTTTTTATAAATCCTCCAGAATGGTTAGGAGGACAGAAAACAATATATTCTAGACTCAACTTCCATGAAAACAAATGATCAAATCTGGGCTCTTGAAAGATCTATCACCTCTGAAATGATCAAAACTAAAGGAGCTCTGGTAGCATAGTGGCTAAAGCACTTGACTGCTAACCAGAAGGCTGGCGGTTCAAACCCACCAGCCACTCCTCGGAAGGAAGGTTGGGCAATCCTACTTCCGTAGTGATACTGCCTCGGAAACCCAAGGAGGGGTCACTATGAGTTGGGGCCAACTCCACGGCACATAACAACAACAACAACATGGAGAATAAGGAACCACCAGGGTTTATGCATCTTCTGAACCATGCTGTCTCTGCAGCTTCCTGGATTGCCAAACCTTCCCTCTCTTAATTCAGTTTTAAGTCCAAGTCTCATATGAGTACATTTGATTAGCAAAACCTAATTCATATATGAGACCTTAGCTTCAAAGGGTGATGAACATGTAGCATTAGATTTTTTAGACTTTGCACTACAAGAAAGTATCCGAGAAGAGACCATAGACCAATGACATTGAAAAAGCCAACCTACAGTGTCCACCACTCCCATTGGGACATATTTCTCAATGTATCAATTATTCTTATTTTTTAAAAATCATTTATCCAGAATGTCTTGCATATAGGTCTCTTGTACTTGTAGTGACCAGTACTGAAGTTATTTTATTCCCCAAACCTGCTCCTCTTCCTTTTCTCTGTCTCAGTGAAGGAAAACATTGATCCAAATTAGACACTGATAGCATAGATTGTGTCCATGTTCACTCCATCACACCATCTCATTCCTATCTAAACAATCAGTTAATCCTGAGGAGCCTATCTCCTTAATACTATTACTCTTTTTATCTGTTTCATTCTCTCTGCTACTTAATTAATTGGGAACTTTATTATTTTTCTCTTAGATTAATTTAATAGACTTTTGATTGATCTTTTCCTCTCTAGTCCTTCTTTATGTATTCCCTTCTCCAAATTGAATAAATCTCTCCCATTTAAGGTGGGAAACGGGGCTTTCTTGTGTTTTTCCACCCATCACTTTTATGCATCCTTCACCCCATCCATACAGAACTACTAGTAATTGCCTGAGTTCTTTTTCATATTTTTCCACGTTTCACTATCATTCACAGTAATCTTTTTTCCTTTCCTTTGCTATCTCACTCATCCTCCAAAACTCAGTTCACATGTCACTTACTCCATTAAGCTTTTCCAACCCTCCTTCTGTTTTGAATGTACATAATATGAGCCAGGTTTGACTCGTTGTTGGCACATAACAACAACATAACAATGTTATCATAGCATCAAAGACACTGCTCCGTTATCAGGCTTGTCTGTCTCTTCCAAGTAGACTATCACACCCTTGAGATCAGGTGTCACATCTTCTTAAACTTTGTTTGCCTAAAGAATAATAGTAGAGTTACAGTTGAACACTTAAATATCTTTATGAAAAAGATTAGTGATTAGAGCAGAAACCTTAGGAGTATTTGCAATAGTCATAAATTAAATTAGATTTTTGAGTTATTTGCAAGCTGTCACTTAGAGTCTATTTTCCATATTTAATATGTTCTCAGTAAATGTTGGCAGAGCTGAGCAAGCTTTACTAACTTTGGTTAGAAAGATTTGTCCTAAGAACGTCTTTGTTCAAGTAGGATTCAAGTATTTTCTAAGAAATTAATAAACACCACTTCTCAAAAATTTTAGAACATAACTTCAGGATCATTGATAGGACATATACATTAGGAAAGATGCTTCCAAAACATGCACTTTGTGAAAAACAAATATATTAAAATTAAATCCTTACACAGGCCTCTTTTCCTAAAATATTAGATTTCTTTTTATGTAGTCAATTCTAATATTCTAAGTGGAGCTAAAAGAGAAATTTGCCTGGACTGATCATATGCTTAAAACAAATCACATTCCTTAAAAAAAAAAAAAATTCCAAGAATAACACACTCCCTCTATGATAGTAAATATACACTGAAAAAAAAAAAGAAAAAAAAAAAAATCCTGTCCTTTGCATACAAAGACCCACTACTAACTAGTGCTCATTGAGCCATGTATTTTTCCAAAATAGATTTTAAGCATCCAATTGGGCATCTAGGGTGCACTGAATTCAGCCTTAAAGTTTCAAGCACAGCATGCTTCTATAAAATGTCCAAAAAAAATTAGAGATTGATCTCTGGAAAATAGAGCAAAACTATGTTGTTGTTGTTGTTATGTGCCTTCGAGTTGGCCAGACTCATAGCAACCCCTCCTTGGGTTTCTGAGGCAGTATCACTGCGGAAGTAGATTGCCCACCCTTCTTTCCGAGGACCAAATTGTTTAACAAATTTATTCGGAGGAACATTGGTGAGATTTTAATTATGTTCCTTGAAAAATAGTTGTATGGTGTTATGGATTGAATTGTGTGTGTGTGCCCCCCCCACCCCAATATGTGCTGTAAATCCTAACCCTCTACCTGTGGATGTAATCATGTTTGAGAATGACGCTTTCTCTGTTATGCTGTGAGTCCATAGAAGTATAAGGTGTGTCTTAAACCAATAATTTTTGAGATATAAAAGAGCAAATTAGGTGCAGAAGAAAGCAGATGCTGGTTGAAGATGATGGAGGCAGGTCAACAAACCCAGGAACTCCAAGGATAGCTGGCTAGAGAAGCTGAGACAAGGATTTCCCCCCAGAACCAGCCAAGAGAAAGAACCCTCCCATAGACCTAGTGCTCTGATTGAACTTCTAGCCTCCTAAACTGTGAAAACATGAATTTCTGTTTGTTAAATATACCCACTTGTGCTATTTCTGTTCTAGCAGTGTTAAGAAACTAAGATATATGGCAAATAATTTGAATACATTTGTTTGAATCTGCTTTATTTGACTCTTACAACAGGACTTCTGAGTCTTTATGTGTAAATAACCTTTTTAAAAAACATATAAATTGTGCTTATTTCTGGGAGCTCTGGTGGTGTAGTGCCTAAGGCATTTGCCTGCTAACCAGAAAGCTGGTGGTTCAAACCCACCAGCACTCCTTGGAAGGAAGATTGGGCGATCTACTTCCATAGATATACTGCCTCAGAAACCCAAGGAGGGGTCGCTATGAGTTGAATCAACTCGATGGCAGTGAGGTTTTTTGTTGTTGTTGTTGATACTTATTTCTACATGCTCACTGTAGGTGGTTTTTAAACATGGCTTTACGGAGGTATAATAGACCTTCAAGAAAAACTGCATATATTTAAATTGTACATTTTGATAAATTTTGACATATGTGTACATCTCTGAACTCATCATCATGATCTTGATAGTGGCATATCCATCATTATTTCATGTCCCCCTTTTTAAATATATAAGAACTTAAACCAAACCAAATCTGTCCCTGGAGCCAATTCTGACTCAATGACGTCATGTGACAGAGGAGAACTGCCCCATAGGGTTTCCTAAACTGTAATATTTATAGAAGCAGACTGCCACATCTTTCTTGCTTGGACAGGCAGGTGAGTTTGAACAACCAACATTTTGGTTATCAGTCAAGCACATTAAACACTTTGCTACCAAGGCTCCTATATAATAACTTTTTGAAATATAATTCATATATCAAATAATTCACCCATTTAAAGGCTACAATTTTTAAAAAAAGTTTATTTCCATATTTGATAAATCTTCACAAAAGAGTTTGACTATTCAGTATTCCCAAACCAGAGCTTCAAACTAGTTCATAAAGAATCAGAATCTACATTTTAACAAGATCCTCAGGTGACTTTTATAGTCCCCAGGTGATTCTTATGTATGCATAAGAATCATTCTTACACATTCTGATTAAGTACACCTGAGGTGGAAACGCAACGTCTCAGCAAGGGGTCAAACAGGAATTAACTGGTTCCAAGCCTTGATCCAAATTTACCTGACCACAAAATTACTCTCACCTTCAGAATACGCATGCATTTTTCTCCTTTTCAGAAAGATTACTGGTTTACATTTTACAGAAAACACAATTCTGAGAGCTCATTTAGGAAAGTAGTATTCTAACAAAACAACTGGGTTGCCAGGAAATCTTGAAAATAGCTTTCCACAGAAAATTTAAAACACTAAATTAAGCCCTGTGAATCGGGGGGGGGGGGGGGACCTACAAAAATTGAAGTTTTTTTAAAAAATCAGTAATAAGAAGTGTCTCCCTTCTAATGAGTCCCTTCTCTGTAAGGGAAACAATGGCTGATTTCCAGGAGGGATTTTTCTAACTTTGGCAGAATCATACCCAAATTCTGTATTGATATTGTCAGATATGAAGTCTTCCCTTTGAAATCATTCCTATAATCAGTAGCTGCCTTTAAAAGGACTTGTTGTTGTTGTTGTTATGTGCCGTCGAGTCAAACCCGACTCATAGCGACCCCTCCTTGGGTTTCCGAGGCAGTATCACTATGGAAGTAGGATTGCCCAACCTTCCTTCCGAGGAGTGGCTGGTGGGTTTGAACCGCCAGCCGTCTGGTTAGCCAGCCATCTGGTTAGCCAGCCGTCTGGTTAGTAGGCAAGTGTCTTAGCCACTATGCTACCAGAGCTCCTTTAAAAGGACTATTCCCCTCAAATCTAAACCATTCAGGGGCTGTGCTTTTTGTAAGGCAACTTCTGAGTTTCAAGTCTCAAACTATATACTAAATCTAATAATGAAAAAAAAATACACAGTTAAGAACTTTATTTTCTGAGCCATAATTGGTACCAATCTCTGCTTATTGTAAATCTAGTTCTTTTTTATCGAGATGTAATTCACATAATATAAAATCCCCATTTTAAAATGTACAATCTTGTAGTCTTTAGCATATTCACAATGTTCTGCAATCATCTCCACTATCCAATCCCAGAACACTTCAATCACCGCAAAAAGAAACCATTTATCTGCTAGTAATCATTCCCATTTTCCTCTATTAACTAGCAACTACAATCTTTCTTGATTTGCCTGTTATGAATATATCATACACATGGAATCAGACAATATGTGGCCTTTTTTATCTGGCTTTTTTCATTTAGCATAATGTTTTTATGGTCCATCCATGTTGTAGCATGTATTAGGACTTCATTCCTTTTTACGGCTGAATAATATTCCATTATATGAATATACCACTTTTAATTTTTTTAATTCATTCAAATTTTGATAGGCATTTGGGTTGTTTCCCTGGTTTGATGATTATGAATAATGCTGCTATAAACATCTGTGTGCAAATTTTTGAGTGAACATATGTTTTCCCATATGACTCCGTGGTACATACCTAGGAGTGAAACAGCCAGGTTATATGTTTAAAATTTTAACAAACTGCGAAAATGTTTTCCACAGAGGCTGCACCATTTTACATTATCACCAGCAGTGTATAAGAGTTATGATTTTTCCACATTCTTAACAACATATGTAAAGAACTGTTACAAATATATTAAAAAACTATATTAAAATTTTAAAATATATTAAAATTTTATAAGTCAACAATAAAAAGGTAAATAACTCAAATAAAAATGTGCAAAGCATTTGAATAGATAATTCTCCAAAGAAGACATACAAAAGGTCAATAAGCACATGAAAAGATGTTCTACTTCATTAGTCATTAGGGAAATGCAAATCAAAAGTGCATTGGTTCTTTTAAACTTCAGTACAACAATGCTGTGTAAATGTTTTCTAAGGAAATCCATAATTAGCTGCAGGGCAATGAACTTCCTTGTTGTTAGGTGTCAGTTGAGTAAGCTCCAAATCATGGTGACCCTGAGTACAACAGAATGAAACACTGCCCTATCCTGTGCCATCCTCACAATCCTTGCTAAGGTTGAGCCCATCATTGCAGTCACTCTGTCAATCCATCTCCTTGAGGATTTTCCCCTTCCTCACCGACCCACCACTTTACCAAGTATGATATCTTTCTCTAGGGAATGGTTCCTTCTGACAACATGACCAAAATAGGTGAGACAAAGTTTGGCCGTTCTTACTTCTAAGGAGTGTTCTGGCTGCACTTCTTCCAAGACAAATTTATTCATTCTTCTGGCGGTAAATGATATTTTCAGTAATTTTCACCAATGCCACAATTCAAAAGTATCAACTCTTCTTTGGTCTTCCCTACTCATTGTTCAGTTTTCACATGCATAAGAGGTGATTGAAAATACCACAGTTTGGGTCAAGTGAACTTTAGTCTTCAAAGTGACATCTTTGCTTCTTAACTCTTTAAAGAGGTATTTTTTCAGCAGAATTTCCCAGTGCAACATGATACCTGATTTCTTGACTGCTGCTTCCATGGTTGTTGATTATGGATCCAAGTAACATGAAATACCTGACAATTTCAATCTTTTCTGCATTTATCATCATGTTATTTATTGGTCCAGTTATGAGGATTTTCATTTTCTTCATGTTGAAGTGTAATCCATACTGAAGCCTGCAGTCTTTGATTTTTTCATGAGTAAGTGCTTCAAGACATCTTCAGTTTCAGCAAGCAAAGTTGTGTTATCTGCATATCACAGGTTGTTCATCTTCCTCCAATCCTGATGCCAAGTTCTTCTTCATATAGTCCAGCTTCCCAAATTATTTGCACAGCATACAGACTGAAAAAGTATGGTGAAAGGATACAACTGAGATATACTCTCTTCCTGATCTTAAACCATGCAATATTCCCCTTGTTCTGTTCAAATGACTGCCTCTTGATCTATGTATAAGTCCCTCATGAGAACATTTAAATGCTATGGAATTCCTGTTCTTCACAATGTTACCCACAATTTGTTATGATCCACACAGTAGAACACCTTTGCACAGTCAGTACACACAGGAAGACATCTTTCTGGTATTCTTTGTTTTCAGCCAAGCCATCTGACATCAGCAATGATATCCCTCATTCCACGTCCTTTTCTGAATCCAGCATCCATTTCTAGAAGTTTTCTGTCAAATACTGTTGTAACTGTTTTTGAATTATCTTCACCAAGATTTAATTAATGATACTGTTAGGTAATTTCCACATTCTGTTGGATCACTCTCCTTTGAAATGGGCATAAATACCAATTTCTTCCAGTCAGTTGGCCAGGTAGCTATCTTCCAAATTTCTTGGTATAAACAAGTAAGTACCTCCAGTGCTGTATCAGTGTGTTGAAATATCTCAGTGGTTATTACATCAATTCATGAAGCTTTGTTTTTCACTAATTCCCTCAGTGCAGCTTGGAATTTTTCCTTCAATACCATTGGTTCTTGATCATGTACTATCTCTTGAAATAGCTGGACATTGACCAATTATTTTTGATACAGTGACTCTGTGTATTCCTTCCACCTTTGTTTGATACTTCTTGCATCGTTCAATATTTTGCTTAAAGAATCCTTCAATATTGCAGCTTTAGGCTTGATTTTTTTCTTCAGTTATATCAACTTGAGAAATGTCAAGCGTGTTCTTCCCTTTTGATTTTCTAACTCCAGGTCCTTGCACATTTCATTATAATACTTTATTTTGTCTTCTCGAATTGCCTTTTGAAATTTTCTGTTCAGATCTTTTATTTCATCATTTCTTCCATTTTCTTTACCTACTGCCCGTTGAAGAAAAAGTTTCAGAGTCTCTTCTGATATCCATTTTGATCTTTCCTTCCTTTCCTCTTTTTTTTAATGACTGCTTGCTTTCTTCATGTTTGATGTTCTTGATGTCATCCCACAACTCATCTAGTCTTCAGTCACTGGTGCATTAAATTTATTCTCAGATTGTCTCTAAATTCAGATGGGATATAATCAAGGTTTATTTTGGCTGTCATGGACTTATTGTTATTGTCTTTAGCTTTAACTTGAACTTGGATATGAGCAAGTGATGATCGATTCCACAGGCTTTTGGCCTTTTTTTGATTGATGATACTGAGTTCTCCATTGTCTCTTTCTATAGATGTAGCCTATATGTTCTGTAGATCCCATTTGGCAAGGTCCATGTGTATAAGTGGCATTTATTTTGATGAAATGAGATATTTGAAATTAAAAAGTTGTTGGTTTTGCAAGTCTATCATGTGATCTCCAGCGTCATTTATATCACCAAGGCCATATTTTGCAGCTGCCGATGATTTTTGTTTGTTTCCAATTTTCACATTCCAATCCCCAGTAATAGTCAACACATCTTGATTGCATGTTTGGTTAATTTCAGACTGCAAAAGTTGGTAAAAATCTTCAATTTCTTTATCCTTGGCTTTGGTGGTTGCTGCATGAATTTGAATAATAGTAGTATTAACTGCTCTTCCTTACAGGTGCATGTATATTGTCCTATCACTGACAGTATTGTACTTCAGGACATATCTTGAGATGCCTTTCTGATGATGAATCCAATACTATTCCTATTCAATTTGTCATTCCCAGCATAGTAGATCATATGATTGTCTGATTCAAAATGGCCAATACCAGTCCATTTCAGCTCACTAATGCCTACAATATAGATGTTTATCCATTCCATTTCATATTTGACAACTTCCAATGTTCCTAGATTCATACTTTGTACTTTCCCCATTCTGATTATTAATGGAATTTGCAGCACTTTCTTCCCATTTTGAGATGTGCCCCATCAGCCAATGAAGGTCCCATAAACTTTACTCTCTCCACGTCATTAAGGTTGATTCTACTTTGAGGAAATAGCTCTTCCCCGGTTATATTTTGAGTGCCTTTCAACTGGAGAGGCTCATCTTCTGGCACAATATCAGGGAGCTCTAGTGGTGTAGTGCCAAACTATTAAGCTAAGTTAAGCTAAACTATTGGCTTTAAGAAGACATTAGGGGATATTTTTAGTTTAAGGTTTACAGATTATCTTGGGGCAATAGTTTCAGGAATTCATCCACTCCCATGGCTCTACAAAGTCTAGAGTCCTTGAGAATTTGAAACATGTTCTTCATTTTCCTCCTTTTGTCCAAGATTCTTCAATGGAATCTTTGATAAAAATTCAATAATGATAGACAGGCATCATCAGAAGTGGGTCTCAAAAGCAGTTGCTCATGGAGGCAAATAGTCACACATTCCATGTCCTCCTCCTATTCCTGACTCTTCTATGCTCTTTCTTGTGCCAGGTGAATAAAGACCAATTGTGTTTCGGATGACGTCTTGCAAGTTTTTAAGACCTTAGTCAGTACCCACCAAACTAAGAGGCAAAACAGAAGACCTAAACATGCTACTAGGCCAATTAACTGGGATGTCCCATGAAATCATGGCTTTAAACAGCCCAAACCAAGGAACCAGATTCCATGAGATATTTGGTTGTACAAAAGCAACCTTAGCAGTTACTCCCTTTTTTTTCCATTTTTTGGCACTATTGTAAATATTGAAGTGTGATCCATACTGCAGACTGCAGTCTTCAATCTTCATCAGTATTTCATTAGTAAGTCATCCTCACTTAGTAAGTACTCATCACAACTTAGTAAGTTGTGTCATCTGCATAATGCAGGTCATTAATGAGTTTTCCTCCAATCCTGATGCCACATTCTTCTTCATATAGTCCATCTTCTCTGATTATTTGTTCAGTATACAGATTGAATAAGTAGGGTGAAAGGACACAACCCTGACACATTCCCTTCTTTATTTTTAACCATGCAGTGTCCCCTTGTTCTGTTCAAATAACAGCCTCCTGGTCTAAGTACAAGTTCCTCAAGAGCACAATTAAGTGCTTTGGAATTCCCATTCTTCTCAATGTTATACGTATTTTGTTATGATCCACATAATCAAATGCTTTTGCATAGTCAATAAAACACAAGTAAACATCTTTCTGGTATTCTTTACACATCAGCAATATGGATTACACCTCAATAAAGAAAACAAAAATCCTCACAACAGGACCAATAAGCAGCATCATGATAAATGGAGAAAAGATTGAAGTTGTCAAAGGCTTCATATTACTTGTTTCTACAATCAACAACAATGGAAGCAGCAGTCAAGATATCAGACATGGTGTAGCATTAGGCAAATCTGCTGCAAAAGACCTCTGTCAAGTGTTGAAGAGCAAAGATGTTTCCTTGAAGACTAAGGTGCACTTGACACAGGCCATGGTATTTTCAATAGCCTCATATGCATGTCCCTGGGAGCGAGGTAAGCACGGGCTGGCTTGTGCTTACTCACTGATCTGCACTGAACACTTTCCCTTGTTACCCTCCCGAGAGGGACCGGGTCTCCGGGAGCAAGGTAAGCACGAGCGTAGCACAGAGTAGCAGGCCAGAAGAGCAGGAGAAAGGGGTAAAACCCAGGAAGCCAAAGAGAAGAGCAATCAGCCAAAGGGATTAGGTGATGAGGGGAAACTCAGGG
>NW_006921772.1:4731109-4732180 GCF_000298275.1 Orycteropus afer afer
GATGATGGGCTCAAGTACAGCAGGGATTGTGGGGCTGGCGCGGGATCGGGCAGTGTTTCGTTCTGCTGTGCATGGGGTCGCTATGAGTCGGAAATGACTCGACAGCACTTAACAACAACAACAACAACATATGCATGTGAGAGCTGGATAATGAGAAAGGAAGACTGAAGAAGAATTGATGCTTTTGAGTTGTGGTGTTGGCAAAAAATACTTAAAGTATCATGGACTGCTAAAAGAACTAACGAATCTGTCCTGGAAGAGTTCCAGCCAGAATGCTCCTTGAAGACGAGAATGATCAGACTTCATCTCACCTACTTTGGTCCTGTTGTAAGAGGGGACCATTCCCTGAAGAAGGATATCATGCTTGGTAAATTGGAGGGACAGTGAAAAATGAGATGGATTTACACTGCAACGATGGGCTCAGTTATAGCAAAGATTGTGGGGTTGGCACAGGACTGGGCAGTGTTTCTTTCTGCTATACATGAGGTCCCTCTGCATTAGAGACAACTCAATGGCACCTAACAGCATTGTAAATATATCTATCATACTTTTGCCAATTTAACTTTTTACAGTTGTACAACTTCCTGATTATTAAAATAATCAGCTATGCAATTCTACCCTTAATCAACACAATTTTTCCCATCACTATTATCCCCCCAATCCGCCCTCTCTCCCATCTCTATTAATGACTGATTAATTTTAGTCTCTCTAGAGTTTCCCTTTCCAGTCTTTTTATATAGGTGAGGTCATACAGAATTTGTCCTTTTGTGATTGCATTATTTTGCACAGCATAATGTCTTCAAGCTCCGTCCATACTGTAGCATGTATTACAACTTTATTTTTCCTACTGGCTGAGTAGTATACCATTGTATGTATATACCACACTTTGTTTATCCATTCATCTGTTAATAAGCACGTAGGTTGTTTCCACCTTTTGGCTATTGTGAATAGTGCCACAGTGAAAATTAACATACAAGTCTCTTTTTATGTTTGCTTTCAAGTCTTTTGGGTATGTATATAGGAGAGAAATTTGTACATCATATGGTAGTTTTTTTTTTTTTTTTTTTTTTT
>NW_006921772.1:4732609-4737427 GCF_000298275.1 Orycteropus afer afer
CAATGGACTTAAATTAATGGCCTGCCATGTGGTTTGGTAACATCGGGATGGTGCCTTTTTACTTGTCTACCTTGGACTTGGCAGCCTGAGCAGCCAGCAGCTGAGTGAAGAAAAGCCTCTACCTTCAGTGGGCTGGGAGCTGGAGGCAGAGCTGAAGCCCAAGGCTGAGGGGCTTTCAAAGTGTCCCTAGAGCCTGCCACTTTGAACTTAGACTTAAAGCCTCCAGATTGTAAGAATAAATTCCTGCTTGTTAAAGCCATCCCATTTGTGGCATATTCCTGCGAGAGTGGCACTAGGTAACCAGAACAGAATATGGTACCAGGAGTGGGGTGCTGCTCTGACAGATACCTAAAATGTGGAAAAAGGAGTGGAGTGTGTCCTTGACCCAAGACTCTGTCAGAGACCCCAGCATATGGCATGACAGACAACAGGAGCAGAGCAAGAGACTGGAATGAGAGACAGCAAGAGCAGAGCCCAGAGAATGGCATGAGAGACTGCAGTAGCAGAGCCGAGAGAACTGGCATGAGATAATGACAGTCTTACCAGCCCATGGAGGAGGAAACTTGATGCCTTTGGTTAGGTGGCTTCCTGGTGGATTGGGTTGCCTTTGGGCATTATTTGGTATAAAAGACCGGCC
Organism: Orycteropus afer afer; assembly: GCF_000298275.1. Taxonomy (NCBI): domain Eukaryota; kingdom Metazoa; phylum Chordata; class Mammalia; order Tubulidentata; family Orycteropodidae; genus Orycteropus; species Orycteropus afer. Next base: position 4,733,247 of record NW_006921772.1, read on the forward strand.
CATGGAGCAAGAAAGCTGAATGCTTTGGGGGCAGGAAGATTTCCAGTGGAGTGGGTTGCCTTTGGCATTAATCGGCAGAAGCGGAGAGACCAAGGAAACAGAAGTAGAGCTGCCTCAGCCTCAAAGGGTAGGACCATGGCCTTTGGGGGTGGAACCACTATAGCCCCCTAAATTTCAGAGCCAGACCTTCACCAACTTGGTTCAGGCGTGTGGGGCTACTCGTTCATGTGAGCCAGTGGGATGGAGCCATAGCTGCTGCCAAAGAGAGAGGGGGAAGGGCTGCCATGCCTAAGAGGGAAAGAGACGGGGCCTGCCAGGCCAAGGGGGTAAGGTCACCACTCAGGAACTAGGGGGCTGGAGCCACCCAGTGGAGGATACCTGTACAGATACCACCCATTGAAGATCATCTGTACAGATGCCAAGTTGACAAGGGGTGGAATTGTGGTGGTTATATTTGTGTGTCAACTTGGCTGGGCCTGATTGAGTGGCTGGGAAGCTGGTGGTAGTTATTCCCCATGATGAGACTGTCAATCAACTCCATGGTAGGATCCACCACAAGCAGCTGAGTAGTTGCTTTGGGTATGTGGTCTGCTTCCCATATATAAGAAGCAGTTTTGGGAATGGTCTCTAGCTTATGGCATGCTTAGACCCTGCATGTAGCTGTGTCATTGCTCAGCAGCCTGCCATGCTTTGCTGACCTTGAGACTTACAATGGACTTAAATTAATGGCCTGCCATGTGGTTTGGTAATATCGGGACTATGCCTTTTTACTTGTTAACCTTGGGCTTGGCAGCCTGAGCAGCCAGCAGCTAAGTGAAGAAAAGCTTCGAGCTTCAGTGGGCCGGGAGCTGGAGGCAGAGCTAGAGCCCAAGGATGAGGGGATTTCACCCAGCCCCTAGAGCCTGGCACTTTGAACTTAGACTTAAAGCCTCCAAATTGTAAGAATAAATTCCTATTTGTTAAAGCCATCCCATTTGTTGTATATTCCTGTCAGAGTGGCACTAGGTAAGCAGAACATCATCCTACTTAAGAGTATAATGTTATCTCATTGTAATTTTGATTTGTATCTCCCTGATGGCTAATGATGCTGAACATCTTTTATGTGTTTGGTGGCATTCATACTTCTTTTTAAAGACTATGTAAGAACCTCAATTGTAAGGCACAGTTAAATATAACTTTATATAAAATTTTATGAAAAATTTCCAAAAAATGTAAAATTAATTTTTCTATAATTAATATGTTTTTGAGAAGTGTTTCTAATATATGCACAAATTCTTGGACACAGACAGAAATTTTATGCTCTTACTGGAATACTGGAAGAAACCTTTAGAATAGAAAGTGTGACCTATTTAATCTTCTCTTTATGTTCTCTCTTTGAAACTACAAAATTTCACTGGTAAAGTTTTGGTTTAAAAGATAATAGGAAGTGCTTATAAGAATCATTCCATATACATGTTAAATCCTTTTCTTCTTGCCAAGGCATAATAAGATCATTTTAAAATATAAGTTTGTGCTCATTTTTGTACATCAGTACTCTAATCATATAATTGCTTTAAGAGGGGTCATTAAAAGTTAGAAATATATCTTTTCATGACATTTTCAGTTTTATAAAATTGCTTTGTTTCTCAATTTAGAAGAATATGCTGAGGCATGCACATAGATGTTTGAGAATAAATTGTGAGATCATATCAGCAATACTGATTTAGAAACATGTGACTCTCAGTGGAATTTTGATGAATGTCTTCAATGTATATTTATGCATATTAATAACATTTGAATTCCTCCTTGTCTAAAGTGAGGCATTCAAATATTGAGCTTTAAAGCCAACCTAAAAGGTTCCATTAAAGGTGATATTTTTCATCTTATCTCTGGATGCACACTTGCGCTGATTCTTTATCCTAGGTGGATATGTATATGCTAAAAAGAATAATGCAAACTGTGTCTCTGTGCTTGTAAATACTAGGTATTCTAATATGGTGGAAATGCATTTTCTCTTCTTCACTGCCATATTATTTTCTTCATTTGCCATCTGTATTATGTAACTTATTTTGTTTCAGGGCATGAATCTCTCCATTTTTCCCAGAGAATCATTTCAGAATGTAGAACCTAAGCCTTCTTAGGAGCTCTGGTAGGCACTTGCCTGCTAACCACAAGGCTGGTGGTTCAAACCCACCAGCCACGCCTTGGAAGGAAGGATGGGAAATCTACTTCCATAGTGATATTGCCTCATAAACCCAAGGAGAGGTCATTATGAGTCAGATCTGACTCAATGGCACATAACAACAACAAGCCTTCTTAGAAAACAAAGTGTCCCTTGTGATGTAGCCTTTTGTTCGTAAACCATTCTTGACTGCGCCAAGTGCAATTGATGCCTTTATGAAATATTCAATACCAGAATCCATGACTTGAACATCTAACACATTTTTTAAGCAGATCTGATTTATTACATTAGTAAGAGGTTGAAAATTCTCTTTACATATTTAATCTCAATATGTGATCCTCCACAAGATATGCTGTCCTTTTACAACTTATATTAAAAAGAGCATGCAAAGTATTTTTGTAGGTATTTTTCATCTTCCCTCACTGCTAACAGATTTGAAAAGTGAATTGTGTTTCCTCCATTACAGATTTTTATCACTTTCCTGTGGCAAATTTGGATTCTTTTCTTAATGTACATATCAGCAAGTTTTTGTTTTATTTGCTTGCTCATTCACAAAGACCTGAAAGCTGATGGTAAAATGTGCAGTGGGATCCAAGCACTGCCCAGTGCTTATTCCTGAGCATAAACAATTTGTGTTAAACCAATTCTCTACATCAATATCAAACCTCACTCTCCCATGGATCACCAGGGGCTATAGCACACTTACCATTCTTTTTTGGTTTCTGAAAAGTCTCTGCAATATAAGAACCATTATGGGGGCTGTTTTCAAAGCTCTTCCCCAAATCTCCAAGTTTTTTTTTTTAACCCCTTTAACCAACTTCTTGAAAATAGGAACTGAATCATTACCTCTATAACACTTTGTCAATAGAGACATGTGCTGGGTCTAAATACCATCATGGCTTCTTGAAACCATTGTTTTTTCCATCCCTTTAGATGAGAAAAAGTATCCATTTTTTCACAGGATCTTATAAAAAATTTAGATAAAATTAAATTAAAATCAACATTAAAATTTTTAAAAGCATTAATGGACAAATGAGAGAACACAAATGCTATGCCCTAAGTCAATTACAATCACTAACATTTGTAGATGTATATCACTTGGGAGGTTGGCTGCAAAGGACCTCTTCCAAGTGCTGAGAAGCAAAGATGTCTCCTTGAGGACTGTTGTTGTTATGTGCCATCGAGTTGGCTCCAACTCATAGCAACCCCTCCTTGGGTTTTCGAGGCAGTATCACTATGGAAGTAGATTGCCCCAACCTTCCTTCCGAGGAGTGGCTAGTGGGTTTGAACTGCCAGCCTTTCGGTTAGCAGTCAAGTGCCTTAGGCACCATGCTACCAGACCTCCTAAGGTGTGCCTAACACAAACCATGATATTTTCATTGCCTCATATGGATGTAAGAGCTGCACAATGAATAAGGAAGACCAAAGAAGAATTGATGCTTTTGAGTTGTGATACTGGTGAAGAATGCTGAAAGTATCATGGACTGTTAAACGAACTGACAAATCTGTCCTGGAGGAAGTGCAGCCAGAATGCTCCTTGGAAGCGAGAACGGGCAGACTTCATCTCACCTCCTTTTGTCATGTTATCAGAAGGGACCATTCTCTGGAGAAGGATGTCATGCTTGGTAAGGTGGAGGGTCGACGAAGGAGGGAGAGGACCTCAATGAGATAATCTGACACAGGGGCTGCAGGGATGGGCTCAAGTATAGCAAGGATTGTGGAGCTGGTATAGAACAGGGCGGTTTTTTGTTCTGCTGTGCATAGGGTCGCTATGAGTTGGAGATGGCTTGATGGCACCTAATAACAACAGTAAGGCAATGTCTTAAGTGCTTCTAATAAATTACCTCCTTCAAGCTTCACAACAAGCTAATGTTGTTGTTGTTGTTAAGTGCCGTCAAGTCGTTTCTGACACATAGTGACACCATGCACAGCAGAACGAAACACTGCCCAATCCCGCGCCAGCCCCACAATCCCTGCTATACTTGAGCTCATCATTGCAGCCACCATGTCAATCCATCTC
>NW_006921772.1:4745571-4777736 GCF_000298275.1 Orycteropus afer afer
CTCAAAACTCACGTCTACATGTCACCACAGTAGGACAAACCGACAGACAAGTTTGTCTTGCTGTTGGAGACCTCTCGTATCACCCCCACCTGGGTCCCTGTGGCTGACTGTTCCTTTGTCTGGCTTTCTGGCTTTTAATCCCCTTTCTCCTGCTCTTCTGACCCGCTGCTTTGGGCATCCCTGAGTTGTCTCTCCTGACCTGTAACCCTGGGGCTGACAAGCTAATGAGGTAGGTAATATTATCATCCCCATTTTATATATTGATAGCTCTGGTGGCATAGTGCCTAAGGCATTTGAGTGCTAACCAGAAGACTGGCAGTTCAATACCACCAGCCACTCCTCAGAAGGAAGATTGGGCAGTCTGCTTCCACAGAGTTACTGCCTCAGAAACCCAAGGATGGGTTGCTATGAGTTGAATCAACTTGACAGCAGTGAGTTACTTAGTCATTTTACATATTAGAAAACTGGTAATGAGAAACTTGCTCAAGAATATCACAGAACTGCTTTTTAAAAATTTGAATTTGATTTTCATCCCAGAATGTGTTAAAGTAGAGTCAGGTAGACCCTGTCCTCAATCCCCTAGACTCTGGTAGAAATATTTCCAAAAGATGGGCCAGTTTTTGCAGATATTCTTGAATCCAGTCCAGCCCAGCTGCCCACAGGATCAGAAGCTTCTAATGAGTTGTGTAAGCCCATGTCTACCTTTTAATCTATCACTTTGTAAATTCTCTCTCTCTCTTCCTCTCTCTTGATTTCTTTTTTCCATTTATTAATAAAACTCATGCTGGTAATGGGACCTCCAGACAGATTCTTCAGTTTTTCTAAATTCATCTGAAGGGAAATTACAAAGGCCTGGGAAATTCTCAGGTTATTGTTGTTGTTAGGTGCTGTCAAGTCATTCCTGACTCATAGGGACTTCATGTTCAGCAGAACAAAACATTGCCCAGTTCTGTGCCAGCCCCACAATTTTTGCTATATGTGAACCCATAGTTTCAGCCACTATGTCAGTCCATCTCCTTGAGGGCCTTCCTCTTTTTTGCTATCCTTCCACTTTGTCAAGCATGATGTCTTCTCCAGGGAATGGTCCCTCTTACAACATGACCAAAGTGGTGAGACAAAGTCTGGCCATTCTTGCCTCCAAGGAGCATTCTGGCTTCCCTTCTTCCAGGACAGATTTGTCAGTTCTTTTAGCAGTCTATGATACTTTGAGCATTCTTTGCCAACACCACAACTCAAAAACATCGGCTCTTCTTTGGTTCTCTTTATTCATTGTTCAGCTCTCACATGGATATGAGGTAACTAAAAATACCATGGCTTGTGTCAAGTGCATCTTGGTCTTCAAGGAAACATCCTTGTTCTTCAGCACTTCAAAGAGGTCCTTTGCAGCAGATTTGCCCAATGCTATATGAGATCTGATATCTTGGCTGCTGTTTCCATTGTTGTTGATTATAGAACCAAGTAATATGAGGCTTTGACAACTTCAATCTTTTCTCCATTTTTCATGATGCTGCTTATTGGTCCTGTTGTGAGGATTTTTGTTTTCTTTACATTGAGGTGTAATCCATAATGCAGACTGTAGTCCTCAATCTTCATCAGTAAGTGTTTCAAGTTATCCTCATTTTCAGCAAGCAAAGCTGTGTCATCTGCATAATGCAGGTTGATAATGAGTTTTCCTCCAATCCTGATGACACCTTCTTCATATAATCCAGCTTGTCGGATTATTTATTCAGCATACAGAGTGAATAAATATTGTGAAAGATGCAACCCTGACACACTCCCTTCTTTATTTTAAACCATGCAGTGTCCCCTTGTTCTATTCAAATGATAGCTTCCTGGTCTATGTACAGGTTCCTCACAAGTACAATTAAGTGTTCTGGAATTCCCATTCTTCTCAATATTATCCACAATTTGTTCTGATCCACACAATCAAATGCTTTTGCATAGGTAATAAAACACAAGTAAACATCTTTCTGGTATTCTTTGCTTTAAGCCAAGATCCAACTGACATCAGCAATGATATCCCTTGTTCTGCATCCTCTTATGAATCCAGCTTGCATTTCTGGAAGTTTTCTGTCAATATACTGTTGTAACCGTTTTTGAATTATCTTCAGTAAGATTGGTTTGAATCAAGTAAGGGGAGGGTGAAGAGATTTCCAACAGCCAAGGGAGACAAACTTGTCTGTCAGTTTGTTACACTGTGGTGGCTTGCATTTTGCTGTGAGGCTTGAGGCTGTGCTACCGGTGTTGCAAATGCCAGCAGGGTTGCACAGGTTTCAATACAATTTACAGACTGAACCAGACTAGGAAGAAGGAAGTGGCAATCCTCTTCTGAAAGAACTGGCCAGGGAAAACCTTATGAATAGCAGAGAAACACTTTCTGATACATTACTGAGCAACTTTATGAATAGCCTGGAAATATTGTCCAATATAGTACAGGAAGAGGAGCCCTTTAGGGTGGAAGACACTCAAGGTAAGACTGGAAAAGTGATGCCTCATCAGCGTAGAACCAACCTTAATTATATGGATAAAGTAAAGCTTTCAGGATCTCTAATTGCTGATGTGGAATGACTCAAATTGAGGACAAAGAGCTGCAAACATCCATTAATAATTGGAAGATGGAATGCATGAAGTATGAATCTAGGAAAACTGAAATTCTCAAAAATGAAATGAAATGCATAAAGATTGATATCCTAGGCATTAGTGAGCTGAAATGAGCTGGTTTTGGCCATTTTGAATCAGACAATCATCTGATCTACTATGCTGGGAATGACAATTTGAAGAGGAATTGTAAAGGATCAGTTGCCACATCAGAGTTGTGATAGTTGGAGCTGTGTGTCAACTTGACTGGACCACAATTCTGTGTGGTTTAAGTAATTGTGATGTGAGTTAGTCTCATGATGGAATCGGATGTATATGTTTTGAGCAGCCAATCTGTTGAAAGGGAGTTTCCCTAGGGCTGTGGCCTGCTTTAATATATTTATGGACATCCTGGGAAAAGAGACACTATTCTGTGTATTGGGATCCTGTTGTGCTGTCTACTACTGTCCATGAGCGAACAATCCACCTTTTGGCCTGGAGATCTTGGATTCATCATTTGTTGGAGTCAACAGCTAGTGTTTTGCCTGTCAACCTTGAGCTCACCAGCCCCTGCAGCTGCGTCAATTGAGAAAAGCCTCCAGCTTGACATTTGATCCAAGAACTTGGGACTTGCCAGGTTCTATAAGTGTGTGAGCCATTTTCCTAAGATAAATTTCTCTTTCTCTATGTGTATATATAAGCTTTACTGGTTTTGCTTCTCTAGAGAACCCAGCCCAACAAAAGAATAGAACCAACCATAACAATATGGATAGAGTAAAGCTTTCAGGGCCTCCATTTGCTGACATGGCATGACTCAAATTGAGGAGAAACAGCTGCAAACATCCATTAATAATAGGAACATAGAATGTACAAAGTATGAATCTAGGAAAATTGGAAGTTGTCAGAAATGAAATGGAATACATAAAGATTGATATCTTAGGCATTAGTGAGCTGAAATGGATCAGTTTTGGCTATTTTGAATCAGACTGACATATGATCTACTATGCTGGGAATGACAATTTGAAGAGTAATGGTGTGGCATTCATCATCACAAAGGATGTTTCAAGATCTGTCTTGAAGTACAATGCTATCAGTGATACGATAATATCCATACACTTACAAGGAAAAACAGTTAATACTACTGTTATTCAAATTTATGCACTAACCACCGAAGTCAAAGATGAGGAAATTGAATATTTTTATCAACTTCTGTAGTTTGAAATTGAGTGAAAATGAAATCAAGATGTGCTGATTATCACTGGTGACTGGAATGCAAAAGTTGGAAACAAAGAATAATCACCAGTAGTTGGAAAATTAGGCCTTGGTGACAGAAATAATGCTGGAGATCACATGATAGAATTTTGCAAGACCAATGACTTATTCATTGCAAATACTTTTTTTCAACAATACAAACAGCAGCTATACACATGAACTTCACCAGATGGAATACATGGGGATCTGACTGATTACATCTGTGGCAAGAGGCGATTGAAAAGCTCAATGTCTTCAGCCAAAACAAGGCCAGGAGCTGATTATGGAATAGACCATCAACTGCTCAGATACAACTTGAACTTGAAGTTGAAGACAATTAAAACATGTCCATGAGAGCCAAATTATGACTTTGAATATGTTGTTGTTGTTGTTTTTATGTGCCCTCGAGTCGGACCCAACTCATAGTGACCCCTCCTTGGGTTTCTGAGGCAGTATCACTATGCAAGTAGATTGCCCCAATCTTCCTTCCAAGGAGTGGCTGGTCTGTTGGAATGTAGAAACCATCTAAAGAATAGATTTGATGCATTGAACACCAATGATTGAAAACCAGAAGAACTGTGGGATGATATCAAGAGCATCATCCATGAAGAAATCAGGAGGTCATTAAAAAGACGAGAAAAGAAGACCAAAATGGATATCAGAAGAGACTCTGAAACTTGCCCTTGAATGGAGAGTAGCTAAAGCAAAGGGAAGAAATGACATAATAAAATAGCTGAACAGAAGATTTCAAAGAGCACCTCGAGCAGACAAAGCCAACTACTATAATGAAATGTGCAAAGACCTTCTCAAGCTGAAGGAATTGAGGAAAAAATTCAAGCCTTGAGTTGCAATATTGAAAGATTCTATGGGCAAAATATTGAATGATACAGGAAATATCAAAAGAAGATGGAACAAATACACAGAGTCACTGTACAAAAAGAACTGGTCAATCTTTATTCATTTCAGGAGGTGATATGTGTTCAACATCCAATAGTATTGAAGGAAGAAGTTGAAGCTTCACTGAAAGAATTGGTGAAGAACAAGGCTTCAGGACTTTATGGAATATCCATTAAGATGTTTCAACAAACAGATGCTGTGCTGGGGACACTCATTCAGCTACACCAAGAGATTTGGAAGAGAGCTACCTGGCTAACTGACTGGAAGAGATCCATATTTGTACCTATTCCAAAGAAAGGTGATCCCACAGAATGTGGAAATTATCAAACAATATCATTAATATTACATGCAAGTAAAATCTTACTGAAGATAATTCAAAAATAGTTGTAGCAGTATATTGACAGAGAACTTCCAGAAATGCAAGCTGAATTCATAAGAGGATGTAGAACAAGGAATATCATTGCTGGTGTCAGATGGATCTTGGCTCAAAGCAAAAAATACCAGAAAGATGTTTACTTGTGTTTTATTGACTATGCAAAAGCATTTGATTGTGTGGATCAGAACAAATTGTGGATAACATTGAGAAGAATGAGAATTCCAGAACACTTAATTGTACTTGTGAGGAACCTGTACACAGATCAGGAGGCTGTTGTTCAAGCAGAACAAGGGGACACTGTATGGTTTAAAATAAAGAAGGGAGTGTGTCAGGGTTGTATCTTTCACCATACTTATTCAATCTATATGCTGAGCAAATAATCCTAGAAGCTGGACTATATGAAGAAGAATGTGCCATCAGGATTGGAGGAAGAATCATTAACAACATGCCATACTGATGACACAATTTTGCTTCCTGAAAGTGAGGATAACTTGAAGCACTTACTGATGAAGATTGAAGAATACAGTCTGCAGTATGAATTACCTCTCAATATAAAGAAAACAAAAATCCTCACAATAGGACCAATAAGCAGTATCACGATAAAAGGAGAAAAGTTTGAAGTTGTCAAAGATTTCACATTGTTTGGTTCTATAATCAATGCTAATGGAAGCAGCAGTCAGGACATCAGATGACATATAGCACTGGGCAAATCAGCTCCAAAGGACCTCTTTTGAGTGTTGAAGAGCAAAGAGATGTCCTTGAGACTAATGTGTACCTGACACATGCCAGGGTATTTTCAATCACCTCATATGCATATGAGAGCTGGACAATGAATAAGGAAGACTGAAGAGTCAATGCTTTTGAGTTGTGGTGTGGCAAAGAATGCTGAAAGTATCATGGACTGCTAAAAGAACTAATAAATCTGTCCTGGAGGAAGTGCAGCCAGAACCCTCCTTGGAAGGGAGAATGGCCAGTCTCATCTCATATACTTTGGTCATGTTGTCAGAAGGGACTATTCACTGGAGGAGGATGTCATGCTTGGTAAGTTGGAGGGTCGACGAAAGAGGGGAAGTCCCTCAATGAAATGGATTGACACAGTGGCTGCGGTGATGGGCTCAAGTATATCAAGGATCGTATAGCTGACACAAGACTAGGCGGTGTTTTGTTCTGCTGTGCATAAGCTCACTATGAGTCAGATACAACTTGACAGCACCTAGCAACAACAACACCAAGATTTTACATGCATGAATATTAATGATATTGTTCAATAATTTCCACATTCTGTGGGTCACCTTTCTCTGGAATGAGTACAAATATGGATCTTTTCCACTCAGTTGGCAGGGAGAAGTGGAAGACAGGGCCAGCAAGAATATGTAAGGGGAAGCCCAGGAAGTGACCAGAGCAGTTGGAACAGCTAAGGAAAACAAACTTATCTGTCGATTTGTCATACTGTGGTGGCTTGCATGTTGCTGTGAGGCTGGAGGCTGTGCCAGCAGGGGTGCTCATGGTGGACTGGTTTCAGTGAAGCTTCCAGACTGAGACAGACTTGGAAGAAGGAAGAGGCCATCCACTTCTCAAAGAATTGGCCAGTGAAAACCTTATGAATAGTAATGAAACACTGTCTGATATATTACTGGAAAATGTTATGACTAGCCCTGAAACACTGTCCGATACAGTGCCAGAAGATGTGCCCCTCAGGTCAGAAGGCACTCAAAACATGACTGGGAAAATGCTGCATCGTGAGAGTAGAGCTCACCTTAATGAAATGGATAAAGTAGAGGTTTCAAGACCTCCATATGCTAAAGTGGCACAATTCAATATGAGAAGAAACAGCTGCAAACATCCACTGATAATAGGAACATGGAATGTATGAAGTATGAATCTAGAAAATTGGGAGTTGTCAAAAATGAAATGGAACACATAAAGATTGATATTCTAGGCATTAGTGATCTGAAATGGACCAGTTTTGGCCATTTTGAATAGGATAACCATATGACCTACTATGCCGGGAATGACAAATTTAAGAGGAATGGTGGGCATTCATCATCACAAACAATGTTTCAAGATCTGTCCTGAAGTACAATCTTGTCACTGATAGAATAATATCCATACGCCTACAAGGAAAACCAGTTACTACTTCTGTTATTCAAATTTATGCACCAACCACCAAAGCCCAAAGTGAGGAAATTGAAGATTTTTATCAATTTCTGCAGTCTGAAATTGATAAAAGAGCTGAACAGATTTCAAAAAGTAGATCAAGAAGACAAAGTTAATTATTATAATGAAATATGCAGCAAAAACATGGAGTTGAAAAGCCAAAAGGGAAGAACATGCTCAGCATTTCTCAAGCTGAAAGAAGAAAAAAATGCAAGCCTCGAGTTGCAATATTGAAAGATTTTATGGGAAAAATATAGAGTGATGCAGGGAACATCAAAAGAAGATGGAAGGAATACACAGTATTTGTCACCAACACCACACCACGATTAAAAGGGATCAATTCTGTTACTGTCTTCCTTATTCACTGTCCAGCTTTCACATGTACATGAGGCAATTCAAAATACCATGCCTTGGAGTTAGGCACATCTTACACTTCAAAGTCACATCTATGCTCCTTAACACTTTAAAGAGATCTTTTTCTGCAGATCTGTCCAGTGCAATATGGCATCTGATTTCTTGACTGCTGTTTGCATGGGTATTGACTGTGGATCCAAGTAAAACTAAATCATTGACAACTTCAATCTTTTCTCCATTTATCATGATATTGCTCATTGATCCAGTTGTAAGGATTTTCATTTTCTTTATGAGGAGGTGTAATCCAAATGAAGACCATAATCTTTGATCTTCATCAATAAGTGCTTCAAGTCATCTTCAATTTCAGCAAGCAAGGTTGAATCACCTGCATATCTCAGGTTGTTAATGAATCTTCCACCAACCCTGTTACCGTGTTCTTCATCATATGGTCCAGCTTCTCAGATTATTTGCTCAGCATACAGACTGAAGCAGTACTGTGAAAGTATACAACTCTAAGGCACACCTTTCCTGATATTAAACCATTCAGTATCCCTTTGTTCTGTTTGAATGCCAGTGTCTTGGTCTATGAGCATTTTCCTCATTAGCCCAAATAAGTTTTCTGGAATTCCCATTCTTTTCAGTGGTATCCAAAATTTGTTATTATCCACACAGTCAAATGCTTTTGCATAGTCCATAAAATATAAATAAACATCTTTCTGGTATTCGTTGCTTCTGGCCGAGATCCATCTGACATGAGCAATAACATCCTTCATTCTAAGTCTTCTTCTGAATACAGCTTGAATTTCTGGAAGTTTCCTGTTAATATATTGCTACAACCAATTTTTAATTATTTACAGCAAAATTTCACTTGTGTGATATTATTGATATTATTCAATAATTTCCACATTCCATTGGATTACCTTTCTTTGGAATGGCCACAGATATCGATCTCTTTCAGTCATTTGGCCAGGTAGCTGTCTTCCAAAATTCTTGTCATCAATCAGTAAGTGCCTTCTGAGCTGCATTTGTTTGTTGAAACATCTCAGTAGGTATTCTATCAATTTCTGGAGCCTTGTTTTTCACCAATTCCTTCAGTGCAGCTTGGGGTTCTTCCTTAATTACTATTGGCTCTTGATCATATACTACCTCCTGAAATGGTTGAATACTGACCAATTCATTTTGGTACAGTGACTTTGTGTATACCTATACATAAGATGTTTTAATTAACGCTAATATTTTCAAGTTTATTCAAAGCTTATTTTCTTTATACTCTGAGAAAAATATTAAACTCTCCTATAGTTTGCAGTGGCATTAACTGGTCTTTGGGAGCTCTGGTAGCATAGTGCCTAAGGCACTTGACTGCTCACCAGAAGGCTGGCGGTTCAAACCCACCAGCCACTCCTCGGAAGGAAGGTTGGGCAATCCTACTTCCATGATACTGCCTCGGAAACCCAAGGAGGGGTCGCTATGAGTCGGGGCCGACTTGACAGCAAACAACAACAACAATCTAGGTGAAACCATTTTAACTCCTAAAATATCTTTGCTTGAAAACTTTGATTTTATTTCTCATACATAAGTGCACCTGAGTTTGGTGAAGGATGGAAAGAGAATTAATTAAAATATTTGGAATAAGATAAAAGGTGTTGGTCTAAAATGCCCATAGGTACAAGCCAGTGTTAAGAGTAGAGGTAGTTTTCCTGAACAGTGATGTTATGTAGAGGTGGCACAAGCCAGAAGTGAGCTAGAGGGCACATGAGATGTGGAGGGCAGATCATTGAAACTATCTCCAGTGCCTACCCAGAATGGAAAGGAGAATAAGGCACCAAACTACTGTTCTCTGAATTGTTGGAGAGTTGACTTAGAGAACAGCATAGAATCATAGAAATAAAATTGGAGGACATGTCAAATGTCTGACTTCCGTGGACCAAGTCTATAATTTCTGACTTTACAATCCTTAGCAAATCTCAAACTTTCAGTGTCCCAATGTTCTTATTTCTAAAATTTCAAAAACAGTAAGTATATTTTACTGTGAGGATCAAAAGAGAATATAGATAGAGAATTGCATTATAAATCTATTATTTAGATGTAATTTATTATTATGTAGAGTCAGATTGACAGTGTCCCTCTCCTTTTGACCATGGCTTCCCAGGTGCTGTGCATAAGACAACCAGGAAAAGTACAATCAAAACTGAAGTTGTATTGCATTTTCCAGTGATGTTCATTCATTCATTTATTAAATAAATGATTATTAAGTTCTTACTGTGTGTCAGGGACCCTCCTAGGCACCAGGGACCCAAGGGCATATAAAACAAAGCTAATATTATTTCTCATGATTACAAACTGTGCTATCATCAGTGCTGTGAAAGGACATTGAAGAGTACTGTAAGACTATGTCAGGACAGAATCTGGTCTGTAATTCTCAAAGTGGAAATGTTTGAGATGAGAGTTAAATAATGAATAAGGTTAACTAGACAAAGAGAAGAAGAAAAATATTTCTAAGAGGGAACAATGTACAAATATTCCTAATGTCAAACGGGACTTAATATATTGGTGGAACTGGAAAAAAAAAAAAAAAAAAAAGCCCTGTATCGCTAGAATAAAGGAAAAAACAGAGTGAGCTTAGATTGAGATATCATAAGGTTTCAATCCATATAGGTTGTTGAAGGCCACATTAAGGATTTATGTCTCATGGAGGAATGCAATGAGCATATATTTAGTTTGACAAGATTGGAATACAAAAGAAGTAGACGTATTGGAAAAAAATAATTAAGAAGTGAAATCTGTATGATTTGCTGAGGATTCCATTTCATGTGAGTGATTGAGTAGGGGCATAATAGGTCTTTTCTAAGTTTCTGGCTTATATATTTGATGGATAATGATCACTGGATGCTAGGTTTGGGGAAAAGATTGCCAATTTAATTTGGACATAACGAATCTGAAATGACTTGAAAATATCGAAGGAGAGATGCCAAGTAGGTAAATGGAAATCCACACTTGGAGTTCAGAAGAGATGTCTGGGTTGGAGTGTAATTTGATCCTCTTCAAAGAGTAGAAGGACTTACAGCAATGGGCATTAGATGGGATTATGTAGGATGAAGATAAAATTAGAAAGGCAGAAAGCTTGCATGTAGTCTAGGACCAACTATTAATTGTTACAGTGAAGTAAGTGAAGCCTGAGGAATAAATGTCCATAGATTAGACAGTTCCATGCCCAAGCAATTCCACTAACTCAATTTTCAAAAGCAAATTGGGTCAATTATATTTTGTTCATAGTTTGGAGATGCTCCTGCTATAATCATGGTGTTTTCTTTCTGTTTCTTCTATTTTGCTGTTCTTCAAAATCACTTTAGAGTATTAAGAAGAAATACAGCTTATTTTAGAGAGCAGACCACTTACTATAATCAAGTGTCATGAGGATGTCATTTAGCAAAATAAATGGAAGAAAATTTGATGTAAAAACTTATAAAATAGTATAGCAAAACGATTACTTTCTGAAATGCTTTTCCAAAGTCAGAAATTGAATTTCAGAGTATATTACTGACTCTAACTGGTTAACATCAGAAACTATTCTAATAAGTTCATCCTAAAAAATCATTTTTTTCCTCTATTGAAGTCTTCATCTGTTCATCTCATTGTCAGGCTATAAAACAAGGCCATTAAAGGGGTGACCATGAAAGCTGAATGTGGAAACAGACAGTCTCCTCCTTCCTGGGCCCTTGAACAACTGCACCCTTCCCTGGCCCAACCAGGACCTTTAAGGTAACAAAAAATGAATGCCTCTTAAATTGAGCCATTGCAGGTTTGGGTTTACTTGTTAATGAAGCTTAATCCAATTTAAAGTAACAGAGAATTTCTATTTGCATACTTTTTAGGTGCAAATAATTTGGTCATGGTGGGCCATAAACAGAGATGACTTTTGTTGTTAGGTGCTGGCGAGTCAGTCCTGACTCACAGAGACCCTCTGTATAACAGAATGAAGCACTGCAGGAGGATGGTCTTGCACCATCCTCACCATTATTGCCATGCTTAAGCCCATTGTCGCAACCACTGTGTCAATCCACCTTGTTGAGGATCTTCCCCTTTTTCACTGACCCTCTACTTTATCAAGCAGGATATACTTCACAAGGGACTGGTCCTTTCTGACAGTATGACCAAAGTAAGAGGGATGAAGTTTGACTAAACCAAAAAAACCAAACTCACTGCCATTGAGTCAGATCCTACTCATAGTGATCCCTCCTTGGGTTTCTGAGGCAGTATCACTATGGAAGTAGATTGCCCAATCTTCCTTCCGAGGAGTGGATGATGGGTTTGAACTGCCAGGCTTCTGGTTAGCAGTCAAATGCCTTAGGCACTACGCCACCAGAGACTAGTCAAAGTTAATTCAGTCTTGTTTCAAATGAAAGATTATTACAGAAACTAGAGGAATCAAGCATCTTCTAGGTCAACCAGTGAGAGAGGATCAATGAACTAATAGATTGACACAAGGTGTATTTATTTTTACACTACAGAGATAGCCTTGAAACATTTTGCCAAGAAAAGATTCATGGATATTCTGATAATCTAAATAACTGTGTGAGATTCACATCCATCATATCTCTATCTACCTACCTATCCCTACATCTACAAATCTTTCTTCCAATCTGTTTTTATTGGCTGATTAATCAGTGATACATATAAAAAAAACTAGTCTCTTTTCCCCAAGTTTCAGCTAGGGTAGATTTTTGCATGGTTACTCCTAATATATAAACAACAAGTGGTCAAATAAAAACCAACCCCTTAATCCATAAATGCTGAGACTCATGGCACTAACCCATTGCCATCTACTCAATTCCAATTCATAGCAACACTACAGAACAGAGTAAAACTGTCCCATAGGGTTCCCAAGGTTATAAATCTTTACAGAAGCAGACTGTCTCGTCTTTCTCTTGCAGAGTGGCTGGTGGGTTCGAAATGCTGACCTTTTGGTTAGCAGCCCAATGCTTTAACAACAGAGACCAGAGCTCCTTTTAGTCACTGGATGATAACTATTTGCCATTAAGTTTTATTAATATAGCATGATTGAAAACATTTTAAGAAGTGCAAAAGTTCGCAAAATTATGCATTAAAAAAATGCACTGCTGTTGAGTTGATTACAACTCATAGTGACCCCTCCTTGGGTTTCTAAGGCTGTACCTCTAAGGATGTAGATTGCCCAGTCTTCCTTCCAAGGAGTGACTGGTGGGTTTGAACAATCAGCCTTCTGGTTAGCAGCCATATGGATAGTAAGTCTGAAATCCAGCTATGAAAAAACAAAAAAGATTAGAAGAGAGAATGATTTTGTGTGAGACTGTATTGCAACTCTACAAAAATAATAACAGGGAATGGTAAAGAGAAAGAAAAGGGAAATAAAAATAGTAAAATTGTATCTGGTGAGGATAGCTACCAAACATTAATTCAGTTGCAGGAGCAATAGTGTATTAAATAATAATACACTATTATTTATAATAGTAATAATAATAATGTTATTATTATGAATAATAATAACAATAAACTAAGAACAACTGGACATTATAATAGGAGTCCATGGGTGGTGTAAATGGTTAAGCACTCACCTACTGGCCAAAAGGTTGGCAGTTCCAACCAACCCAGCGACCCTTCAGAAGAAAGTCCTGGCAATCTGCTTCCAAAATCTGACAGCCTTGAAAACCCTACGGAACAGTTAGTTCTATTCTATATACATGGGATCACCATGAGTAGGAATTGACTTGGTGGCAACTAACAACAACAACAGGTAATATAAGGGGGAAGAGTTAAATTAAAAAATAAAATAAAATTTTGTTAGCAACTGAGATTTCCTGAATGTATGTATGTTTTGCTGAGTATACTAATGAACCAAGTTACTTGGTTGAAAGAATTGCAAGAATGCAACTTCAGTAATGGAGCAGTTGATAAGTTATCTGCAGACAGACAGCAGTCAAAAAAAAAAAAAAAGAAAAGAAAAGTTGTGGGTAATCGGATTTTTAGAAGTTTATTGTGACATTAATATAATTTGTACTTCAAAAAACAAGTAAATAATGAAAATACAACAATAAAGCATGACAAGGATTTAGAAGAGTTGTTATTAGGTGTCCTCAAGTCGGCTCTGACTCATAGCAATCCTATATACAACAAAACAAAACACTGCCCGGTCCTCTGCCGGTCCCACAATCCTTGCTATACCTGAGCCCATCGTTGCAACCACTGAGTCAATCCATCTCATTGAGGGCCTTCTCCTTTTTTGTTGACCCTCCACTTTACCAAGCATGATATCCTCCTCCAGGGAATGACCCTTCTGACATGAACAAAGCAGGTGAGACAAATTCTGGCCATTCTTGCTTCCAAGTAACATTCCAGTTGCACTTCTTCCAGGACAGATTTGTTAGTTCCTCTGGCACTCCATGGTACCTTCAGTGTTCTTCACCAACACCACAACTCAAAAGCATCAACCCTTCTTCAGTCTTTCTCATTCATTGCCCAGATTTCACAAGCATATGAAGAGCAGTTAGGGGAAAAAAGATGAAACACAGAAAAAGAAAACTTAAAATTTAAATTAGTTAAAAAAGTCGTCTGGTACATACATCCTTAAAGAATACATCTTTATAAATAGATGACCATTTTCTTTCTGAAAAACAAACATTAATCTAAAAAAGTTTTCAGTCATCAATATGTTCTTTTGTCAGAGATTTGTTTTGAAGTATATTTGGATTTTGAAAAGTGAATGTAAGTTGCAAAACTAATTTTGACTTTGCCCTAATGGGAAACAGGGATTTGAATGTTTCAAAGTCAGGAATTATTGCAACCTTAATAAGAATTAACATTTATTAAGGGATTTGTGTCTGGCAATGTGCTAAGGAATTCACATGCTTTGGAAGGAACTATTATTAACCCAATTTTTACAGATGAAGAATGTGAAACATAGACTTTTTTAACCTATTAGCCCAAGGTTACTCAGAGATGGAGCCTGTTTTCAAACTTCCCTTTCTGATACCAAAGCTCATATGCTTCCCACTGTGCTGGATGTTGTGATGCTAGGAAGAGAGAGAGAGATGTAAAGACTCACAAGAGATCTATACAGCACTGAACTGTGGTTCCAATTCTATTTTTTGGTTTTTAAATTTATATAGCAGTAGCATTCATAAGTACCAACTGAAAAGCTAATGCAGTAATGTTCACATACTAGACAGATAGACTTTACCACATATGCATGTTGGCTGTGATTTACCTCCCAAGATATGGAAACCATAAAAATGAAGGAGAAAGGCTTTCACTGGAGTCCTCTTTGATCAGGCCTGCTTTCCTCTGGTACCCAGCTGGATCTCCATCTCATATATTATCATATCTAATACTAATAATACTACAAAAACAACAGAAGAAATCCAAAGTAGTATTGTGTTGGATTTCTTTGGGGAGAAGAATGGAACCAGTATCTCATAGCTCAGAATGAAATTCTCAACAATCCCTTAAGTATGTCTACTATTTCTTTAATTTTTATCCTTAAGGCCACTGTCAACCTTATCAGTGGCTTTGATACATCTCTCTTTACTTTCTTTTTCATCCTTTTTCCAACCTCCTGTCACATGTATTTTTCTCTTCTTCTCAGAAGTCTGCATCTTCCCCCAGTGTTTCCATGCCCCTTTCTTAGGTAGCACGATGTATCCTTCTCTGATATCTGCAGATTTGCATGCTCACCCATAGTCTTGCTAGACAAAAGAAATCTCAAAAAAAAAAAAAAAATTCTAACTCACTGCCATCAAGTCAATTCTAACTCGCAGCGACCCGTCCTTGGATTTCCGAGGAGGTATCTCTACAGAAGTAGATCACCCAAGTCTTCCTTCAGAAGAGTGGCTGGTGGGTTTGAACTGCCAGCCTTCTGGTTAGCAGTCAAACACCGTACTTAGTTAGGCACTGTGCCATCAGAGCTCCCAGGATTCATTATTTTAAGAAGGCTTGGAATGAAGAGCAGGCAAGGGAATATTAATCTAATAATGTGACATATTTTCCCAACTCACACTGTATCAGCATTAAGATGAGCTGAATTCGGCTTGAACCTCTGGAAGTTCTCTGTCAATATACTGCTGCAAACGTTTCTGAATTATCTTCAGTAAGATCTTACTTGCATGCGATATTAATGATATTGTTCTCTAATTTCCACATTCTGTGGGATCACCTTTCTTTGGAATGGGCACAAATATGGATCTCTTCCAGTCAGTTGGCCAGGTAGCTATCTTCCAAATCTCTTGGCATAACTGAGTGAGCGCCTCCAATGGGGCATCTGTTTGTTGAAATATCTCAATCAGTATGCCATCAATTCCCGGAGCCTTGTTCTTCGCCAGTTCTTTCATTGCAGCTTTGACTTCTTCCTTCATTACCATTGGTTCTAGATCATATGCCACTTCCTGAAATGGATGAAGATCGATCAGTTCTTTTTGGTACAGTGACTCTGTGTATTCCTGCCATCTTCTCTTGATGTTTTCTGCATCATTCAATATTTTGCCCATAGAATCTCTCACTATTGCAACTCAAGGCTTAAATTTTTTCTTCAGTTCTTTCCGTTTGAGAAATGCTGAGCGTGTTCTTCCTTTTTGGTTTTCAGACTCCAGGTCTTTGCACATTTCATTATAGTAATTGGCTCTGTCTACTCGAGCTGCTCTTTGAAATCTTCTGTTCAGCTCTCTTCCATTTGCTTTAGCTATTCTCCGCTCAAGGGCAAGGTTCAGAGTCTCTTCTGTCATCCACTTTGGTCTTCTCTTCTTTTCTCGTCTTTTTAGTGATCTCTTGCTTTCTTCATGGATAATGTTCTTGATATCTTCCCATAATTCTGCCTCTAGGAGGGCTCCTTTTGAGCCTGGCAGAGTGACCAAACTAACCAATCCCAGCATCAGAATTCTATATACCTGAGAGTGAACTTCCCAGAAAATTACTTTATACTGCTCTCATCAGGAATACCCCGGGTGGATAACTTTAACAATAAGGAGCTAGAATTTTCGAAACCCTGTGAAGTAGTTCTGCTCATGGCAAATTCCACCGTGGAGTTTACAAAGATTTTTGGCTAGAAAAGCCACTCTACATAGTTTACTATACCACAACGACCCTAGGCACTATTTTCCTCAGATGCAGTGCTGCCTCCAGCCCTTGCTGGGAACCCTTTCTTCTACCCTGTCCTATATCTACAATGTGGGCATCCGTTTTTGCTTCATAACCCCTCTCTCCCATCCTGTTTTAAGCTTGTAGTTGCTGTTGTTAGTTGCCATGTGTGCAGAGTAGAACTGCCTCATGAAGGTTTTCAAGGCTGTGACCTTTCAGAAGCAGATCACCAGGCCTGTCTTCCAAGGCCATATTTTCAGCTAGTAGCCCATAACTTAGCCTTTTATGCCCTAGGACTGGTAAAGATGTCCTTAAGACTTCTTGATCTCCATTTCTTGTTTGCTTGCCTTAACTCTTACCACCTTTCATCAAATTCTTAATTACCTTTTGGGAGTGTCCTCTTACCCTTTCACAATCTCAAGGAGCCCTGGTAAAGCAGTGGTTAACACTTGGCTGTTAACTGAAAGGTCAGCAGTGGTTAGAACCCATCAGCTGCTCCTTGGGAGAAAGATGTGGTATCTACTTCGATAAAGATGCAAAACCCTGTGAAGTAGTTCTGCTCTGTCCTATAAGGTCACTAAAAGTTGAAATTGAGTCTATGGATATGGATCAGTAGGTCTTGTCTCCTGTAACTGTGCCCCTCACACACTGCTCTACCCACACTGGTCTCCATTCTGATCCAGGAATAAGCAAAGCATACTTTGTTCTTCTGTTTTCTCTCCCTGAAATGTTCTTTTCCCAGATTATCTACATGGCTCTCTTTCTTATCTCCTTAGTATCTTTAGTCAAAAGTCACCTTTTCAGAGACTATCTATAATTTCAACCTCTGACACGTCCTACTGGCATTTACCGTAGCATGTAACACATGTCAATAACACACTATTTCTACTCCTCACTTTTTGACCATCCAATTATCTGACAGTTTGTGTATATGACAATGGTAAAAAATCTATTGTCTGATTAATTTGACCATTAACAATGTTAGTCTGGCAATAATGAACGCTAAGTTGCAAGGCAACAATAATGCTGGTGGCTATAATGGTTAAGGTTGTGCGTTAACTTGGCTGGGCCATGGTTCTCAGTGGTTTGGCAGTTATGTAATAATGTAATCTGGCAGTTATGTAATGATATAATCATCTACTTTGTGAGCTGATGTGGTCATCTTCTATTTTCATGTAATACCTATTTTCACATAACAACTTGGTCTTTGAAACCTAGCCATGAAAATAAATGAGAAGTGTGTGTATATATTTTACTATAGATAGATAGATAGATAGAGATAGCCAGTCCCTGGTTGGTTCAAATGTTTAACCTGCTTAACTGTTAACCAAGAGGTTGGAAGTTTGAGTATATCCAGAGGCATATTAGAAAAAGGCCTGGATATTTACTTCCATAAAATCAGCCATTGAAAACCTTATGGAGCACAATTCTACTCTAACACACTTGAGATTGAGATGAGTCAGAATTGACTTGACAACAATTGCTTGATTATATATATATATATATATATATATATATATACATATACACACTAAAAAAAAAAAAAAAAAAAAAAGGAGCTCTGGTAGCTTAGTGCCTAAAGCACTTGACTGCTAACCAGAAGTCTGGCAGTTCAAACCCACCAGCCACTCCTCGGAAGGAAGATGGGGCAAGCTCCTTCTGTAGTGATACTGCCTGGGAAACCCAAAGAGGGGTCACTATGAGTCGAGTCTGACTCGATGGCACATAACAACAACAACAACAAACAAACAAATCTGTTGCTTTGGAGTCTATCTCAACTCATAGAATCCCTACAAGACAGGGTTAGAACTATCCAATAGGGTTTCCAGGGCTGTAAATCTTTTTGGGAAGCTGGCAGCCACATCTTTCTCCCACAGAGTGGCTGGGAGGTTCAAACTGTAGACCTTTTGGATAGCAAACAAAGGCTTAACCACTTTGTCACCAGGGCTCCTGTATATAGGTATACATATATGTATAAGCAGCATCATGATAAATGAAGAAAAGATTGAAGTTGTCAAATACTTTGTATTACTTGGTTCTATAATCAACACCAATGGAACCAGCAGTCAAGAAATCAGACGACTTATAGCACACTGAGCAAATAGACTGCAAAAGACCTTTCTCAAGTGCTGAAAAGCCAAGATGTCTCCTTGAAGACTAAGGTGCACCTGACACAAGGCATGGTATTTTCAATCACCTCATATGCATGTGAGAGCTGGATAATGAATAAGGAAGACCGAAGAAGAGTTGATGCTTTTGAGTTGCGGTGTTGGCCAAGAATACTGAAGGTACCATGGACTGCTAAAAGAACTAACAAATCTATCCTGAAGGAAGTGCAGCCAGAATGCCCCTTGGAAGCAAGAATGGCCAGATTTCCTCTCACCTATTTTGGTCATGTTGTCAAAAGGGACCATTCCCTGGAGAAGGATATCATGCTTGGTAAAGTGGAGGGTCAACAAAAATGTGGAAGGCACTCAATGAGATGGATTGACACAGTGGCTACAGTGATGGGCTCAGGTATAGTAAAGATCATGGTGCTGGCACAGGACTGGGCAGTATTTTGTTCTGCTGTACATAGGGTCACTATGAGTCACAGATGACTCAACGGCACCCAACATCAACAACATACATACATATACACATATGTGTGTGTACATACACACAAATATATATATATATATATATACACATATATATGAATTCATATATATATATATATATGAAGGGGCTCTGGTGGTGTAGTGCTTAAAGCATTTGGCTGCTAACCAGAAGTCTGGTGGTTCAAACTCCCCAGCCAATCCTCAGAAGGAAGATTTGGCAATCTACTTCCATAGTGATACCACCTTGGAAACCCAAGGAGGGGTTGCTATGAGTCGGATCCCACGCCACAGCAATGTTTTTTTTTTTAACGTAGTGCCTAAGGCACTTGACTGCTAACCAGAAGGCTGGAGATTCAAACCCACAAGCCACTACTTGGAAGGAAGTTTGAGCAATCTACTTCCATAGTGATACCGCCTCAGAAACCCAAGGAGGGGTCGCTATGTGTCGGTACAACTCGACGGCACTTAACAACAACAACAACAACATGAATGAATATGCTGTACAGGCTAGCAGCAATTCCTGTCTCTTTTTTACACTGCTTTATCTCCAGCAGGAGCTCTAGTGGTACAGTAGTTTAAGCGTTTGACTATGAAGCAAAATATCAGTTGTTCAAACCACCAATCTCTCCACAGGAGAAAGATGAGACAGTCCATAAAGATTTGCAGCCTTGGAAACCCTATGGGACAATTCTAATCTTCCTGTAAGGTTGCTATGAGTTAGAATCACCTCAATGGCAGTGAGGTTTTTTTTTTTTTTTTTTCTCTATGCTGGGTGCTAAAAACAGGGCCTGGTATATTTTTAGAGAGTATTCAGTATTTGCTGCTGAATAAATGGTATCTAAATGGCTAACCCATATGTGATAAATGGAGTTTTCAACTAATGACTCACTTCCTTACCAAAAGAATGAATAAACTTAATACACGGAGTCACAGAATTTATTAACTAAGGGAACTCAAGAGCAGAGAAATAATTTACATCAATCCTCTAAGTTCACAGATAAGGAGATTTGAGGTACAGGTTTTAGTGACTTACAGAGAGACCTAATGGCTCTCAAAGCACAAGTGAGAAGCAAGGTCAGGAAAATAATCCAACTCCTGGCCGCTGAGCTCTGTGCCTTGTGACTTTCATAGATTAGTTTCAGAAAAATATGAACAATAATGAAAGAAGTATGCCATAGTGTTCTATCATGGACTTGTGTCCCCCCAGAAAATGTGTCAACTTCACTAGTTCATGATTCTAACTGTCAATTATGTAATGATGTTATTTGGCAGATGTGGAATGAAGTAATTATTTCTTATGATGTAATCTGATGTAAGAGAATTAGAGCAGTATGCAACACCCTTAGGAGCTCTGGCAGTGTAGTGCCTAAGGCATTTGACTGCTAACCAGAAGGCTGGAGGTTCAAACCCACCAGTCATTCCTCAGAAGGAAGGTTGGGCAATCTACTTCTGTAGTGATACTGCCTCAGAAACCCCAAGGAGGGGTCACTATGAGTCGGCTCTGACTCGATGGTGGTGAGTGTTTTTTTTTTTTTTTTTTTTATTGGAACACCCTTACTCAGGACATAAGTCCTGAACCAATGTAAGGAAAGTTTTCTGGATGTAGCCTGCATCATTTTTTATCTTGTAAGAGATAAAGCACAAAAAAAGCAAGAAGAGAGAAAGTGACCTCCAACTACCAAGAAAGAAGAGCTGGGATTAGAGTACATCCTTTGGGCCTGGGTCCCTGCGCTGAGAAACCCCTCAAAAACAAAAAACAAAACAAAACAAAAAAACCTCACTGCTGTCAAGTAAGATCTGATTCATACTGACCCCTCCTTGGGTTTCTTCCCAATCTTCCTTCTGAGGAGTGGCTGGTAGGTTTGAATCACCAATCTTCTGGTTAGCAGTCAAATGCCTTAGGCACTACACCACGAGAGAAACCCCTAGACAAGTACCTTCCCTCAGAGCTGACAGAGAGAGAAAATTTTCTCTTGGAGCCAGCTTCCTGAATTTGGACTTCTAGCTCCCTAAGCTATGAGAAAATATACTGTTGTTTGTTATAGCCACCCATTTGTGGTATTTCTGTTTTAGCAACACTAGACATCTAAGACAGAATTTGGTACAAGAGTGGGGTGCTGCTCTAACAGGTATCTAAAAGTGGAAGAAGTTTTGGAAATGAGTAATGAATGAGTAAATGCTAGAAGAGCTCTGGTGGTGTAGTGCCTAAAGCATTTGACTGCTAACCAGAAGGCTGGCAGTTAAAACCCACCAGCCACTCCTTGGAAGCAAGATGGGGCAATCTACTTCCATAGTGATACTGCCTCAGAAATCTAAGGAGGGGTCGCTATGAGTTGCAATTGACTCAATGGCAGTGAGTTTAGTTTGGTAATAGTAAAAGCCTAGATTGCCTTGAAGAGACTGTTGGAGGGATTTTGTAAGTCAACAGCAATTCTGGTGAGAGCCCTGAAGGAAGTGAGGAGAGCTGTAACACTGGAGCAGCAGAAACAGGAGACCGGCATGAGATGGCATCTCAGGAGCTGACTCATAGAGCAAGAGAGCAAAGTGTCTTCAGGCAGAGGCTTCCTGGAAGAGTGAGGTGGCTCACTGCACTTGTCCTCAAAGTTAGGCTTGCCAAACCACAGAGTGAGACAGCTGAGCACCTTGAGGCTGACCCATACTGTCAGAATGGGGTGCCTCTGGGCACTTATCGATGGAGCTAAAGAGCTTTGTAAGACTTACTTAAGCAAGGCAGATGCCAATCGGACTTCTTTGAGAGACCAAGCAACTAAGAAGCAGAAGCCGAAGAGACAAGGAACAAGAAGCAGAGCTGTCTCAGTCTCAAAGGATGGTCTGTGACCTTTGGGGTCTCAAAGTGTGAGACCATGGTTTCTAGTTTCTAAAGGTGGGGCCATAGGCTTCCAGGTTTCAGAGTCAGATCTTTACCAACTTGGTTCCAGAATGTGGGATTGACATTCATGAGTGCCAGGGGACTGAGGCCAGATCTACTGGCCAAAGCTGAGGGGGTGGAGATGCCATGCCTAAGGAGCAAAAGAATGGCAGCACCTACTGGGATTATGGGGATGAGGTTGCTGCTCAACTGGATAGGAGAATGGCGCTGCTCAAAACTGAGGGAGCAAAGTAGCAGTCCCAGGGAGCCTGAAGGCAGAGCTGTAGCCCAAAAGAGTCTCCACCTAGAATCCAGAAAACATGGGGAACACCAAAAGTCTGGAGGCAGGGCCATTGCCTAGATGGTCTCAGAGAACAGAGGGTTATTTTTAAGTCTTGAGAACTAATTTAATTTGTTCTGCTGGGCTTTTGACTTGCTTGGTGCCTGTTACCCTTTCTTTCCGTCCAATTTCTTTCATTTGTAATGGAAATGTCTATCTTGTGCCTATTCCACCATGGTACTTTGGAAGCAGATAACTTGTATTCTAGAATCACAGATAAAGAGGAATTTTGCCTCTGAATGGAATTTGGACTTAGAGCTGATTTAAAACTTTGGGATGATGTGACAGGGTTAATGTGTTTTACATGTACCAAGGACTTGAAGTTTTGGAGACCAAAGGGTGGAATGTCATGGGTTGAATTGTGACCCAAAAAATATGTGTCAACTTGGCTGGGCAGTTGTGTACTGCTTTAACTTGATAGTTATATAATGATGTAATCATCCCCCATGATGTAATCTGATGTAAGAGGATAAAGTTGGGACACAACATCCTTGTTCAGATCACAGCCCTGATCCCATGTAAAGGGAGATTCCCTGGGGTGAGGTATGCATCACCTTTTATCCCACAAAAGATAAAATAAGAGAAATGAGCAGAGATAGTGGAAATTCCTGTCACCAAGAAAGAAGAGTTGGGAGCAGAGTGTCCTTTGGACCTGAGGTCTCAGTGCTGAGAAACTCATAGTTTAAGTGGAAAATTGATGACAAAAGTCCTCCCCCAGAGGTGACAGAGAAAGATATCCAGATATCCTTCCCCTAGAGCTGTTGCCCTGAATTTGGACTTCTAGCCTCACAAATTGTGAAAGAATATATTTCTTTTTGTTAAAGCCACCCACTTGTGATATTTCTGTTATAGCTGCACTAGATAACTAAGATATATATATATAGGAGCTCTGGTAGCATAGTGGCTAAGGCACTTCACTGCTAACCAGAAGGCTGGTGGTTCAAAGCCACCAGCCACTCCTCAGAAGGAAGATGGGGCAATCTACTTCCATAGTGAGACTGCCTCAGAAACCCAAGGAGGGGGTCACTATCAGTCGGGTCCAACTGAACAGCACATAACAACAATATATATGTATATATGTATTTACTTTATATACAGACATTGACTAGGATTAGAAAAAACCACCCTGAATCTTACACTACTATAGCAGTTATTTTCAGAATTTAGGCATAGATGGCTCTGGCTTTAGGCTGGTTTATTGTCAAAGACCTTGCAACTTGTCATTTGACTGGTAGATATAATTTTTTACAGTATGAGCCATGGATGATCTTTTTAATTCCATTAAGCTGCTGAAGACAATAAAAGTAAAGGTCATTCTGCCTTTCTAGCACTCTGTTGATGCAGGAAAGTTTTTTCTATGTTCTTTGGCAATAAGTCTTCTTGTTTTCTAATTATCCAGAGGATGAAAAACTAAAAGTAAAGAGCATTTCTATCCAGCCCTGATAGGAACAGGGGAAAATAGTTTCCAAAGTATTTCATGTTAAAAATAGCTCTAATAAATAGAAAAATCTCTTTAGCTCCAATCTTCCTGCATTATTTGCCATTTAAAAGTAACTCGGAATAAATCCTTGTTTCTGCAATAGCAAAGGAGAAATTCTGGCTTTTTGTTGTTGATGTTGCTAGAGGTGATTATTTAATTGTACACCGTATAGTAGACTAAAATAATTTTTTAAAAACTTACCAAAACTAATAGTTTTGTCTGTGGGAGGCATAATGATAATTCAGTAACTTCAGATTAAAAAACCAAAGTAAACTGTCTTGCCTAAGGTCACTGAGCAAATGGCAGAATTGGTTTTAATCCAGGTCAGCATGATTCTAATATTCAAGCACATTTGATTATTCCATGTCCACAAAGAATGGTTATAATTTATCCTGAGGAATATTATAGATGTATTTCCTAAACTAATATCCTTAAGGCACTTTTACTTATTTTAAAATATATATATTGGATTCCAGAAGCATAGATTCTCTGAAAGTTTCTGGAGTCATTTAATCCACCCCTTTCCAGCAGTGTGGCTCACTTTTACAGTATCTGGGCAACTGGTTACCCAGTCTCTCACTGAGCAATTCAAGTGGTAAGCAACTCAATCATTACACCAAAAGTAGATTTTAAAATAAAACAAAACAAAACAAAACAAAAATAACCTCACTGCCATCGAGTCATTTCCTACTCATAGCGACCACTGATTGCCAAATCTTCCTTCCGAGGAGTGGCTGACGGGTTTGAACTGCCAGTCTTCTGGTTAGCACTATGCTACCAGAGCTCTTCGATTTTAAAATACATCTCATTATTAGAATAGTCATTTATTTTGAGACTGTATCTCTTATGACTTTTAGGTTATGATCTTTAGAACCAAGACATGTCATCATCATTCATCAAAAAACGTAATTATTGCATCTATTAACCTTTTTAGAGTTATAGGATCAGAATAGAATACAGTATCAAAAACTCCACTTTAACACATTCTGGAATGATAATCAAATCCAAATCTTTAAAAGGCAGGTCTGTGGTATTCTTAGGTTAATATAATAACCATGGAGAACCTGGAGTGGAAAGTTTTGTCTTGTGACCCAATTCCACCCTGGACCCTGCTATGCTTTGGCACCACCTTGTGGCAGAAGCTATGTGAGAGAGCACTGGGCATTAAGTTGGTTAGAGCCTAGTGAAAAGGCTGACTTAAAACAATGACGCAAATAAGTATATTATAACAAATTGTGAACATGCCAAAGAATAAGAGCAGGAACAAAGCTAGAATAGAACAAAGCTATTTAATTGAAAATGGTAAGTGAGGGAAAGTATCTCTGAGGAAATAACATTTGGCACCGGAAGGATTATAGGGGTTAGTCTTACATCCAATTGAAGGAAAGGCACGCAGCAAGTGCAGAGATCCTCAGGAGTATAGAAACACCATATTCAACAAACTGTAAATATTCAATGAGGCTGGATAGTAGTTAATAGGAAGACAATGATACTGAGGAAGTAGCCAGAACTCTGAACTTGAAGGACATTCAAAAGATTTGGGGTTCTCAAAGTGCAAGAGAAAGTCATTAATGCAGAGACAGATATTATTGAACTGAAATAAAAAGTAAAACCAAGAACAAGTTAAAGGAATATTGTGGTGGTTCAAATAAACAGTTTTGGGGGGTTGAACTAGAGTAGCCATAAACATGGTGGCTGATTTTTTTGGGGAAAATTGTTTTCTTTTAATTTCATTTTCTTTCCTTTTTATCCTTATGTGGTTTACGAACATTATTCTGGTTACCTCTGTGCTGCTCTAACAGAAAATATCACAAGTGGAATGGCTTTAACAAACAGGAGTTTATTCTTACAATTTGGAGGCTTTAAGTCCGAGTTCAAAGTGCCAGGTTCTAGGGGCTGGGTGAAAGCCCCTCAACCGTGGGCTTCATCTCTGCCTCCTGCTCCCAGTCCACTGAAGCTGGAGGCTTTTCTTCATTCAGCTGCTGGCTGCTGAGGCTGACAAACCTAAGGTCAACAAGTAACAAGATACAGTCCCAATATCACCAAACCATGTGGCAGGCCATTAATTCAGGTCCATTAGAAGTCCCAAGATCAGCAGAGCATGGTAGGGTGATGAACAATTGCATAACTAGAGACCATTCCCAAAGCTGCTGCTTATATATGGGAAGCAAACCACATCTCTAAAGCAGCTACTCAGCTGCTTGTGGTAGATCCCACCATGGAGTTGATTGCCAGTCTCACCATGGGGAATAACTACTACCAGCTGCCCAGCCACTCAACCAGGCCTAGTCAGGTTGACACACAACCTTAACTACCACAAACATGTTATTAGTTTTTGAATGGAAAAAATGAAGGAATCAGAGATACTATTAGCTAACCTAGGAGCTCTGGTAGCATATGGCCTAAGGCACTTGACGGCTAATCAGAAAACTGGCTGTTCAAACCCACCAGCCACTCCTCAGAAGGAAAGTTGGGCAATCTACTTCCATAGTGTTACCGCCTTGGAAACCCAAGGAAGGGTGGCTATGAGTAGGGTCCAACTCAAAGGCACACAACAACAGCAACATCAGCTAACTTAAAAACAAAGGTTTTTTTTTGTTTTTGTTTGTTTTTTAATTCAAATTTTATTTTAGATAGTTTGTCAGAAATAGCTGTCTAAGTTGCAATTGCATTGTATCCCTTAGAAATCCTAGAATTCTTCATGTCACCACAGAAAATGAGAAGAAATTCTTCCAGGCTGTTGACATCAAAATGGCCACCTTGCCTTCATCCAGATGCTAAAAAGAATAGAACATGAGGATTGTGGAAAAAAAAAAAAGTTCTTCCTTCTCTGTTCCATCGGGAGTTTATATAACTTCTCAGATGTAAAAAATAAAACTGTGCACATAGGCAGTATAATTTAAAGGTTAAGAATACAGGCTCTCACACAAAACTGCTTGATGGCAATCCCAGCTCTACCACTTATTTGGGCAAGTTTCATAACCTTTGTGTGCCTCAGTTCATTCTGCATCTGACAAAAATAGAATACATTTCATAGAATTGTTCAGATGGTTAATTGAGTTAAAGAGTTAATATATGCAAAGTGTTTACAATAGTGTCTGGAATACAAGGAATGTTAAACAATAGCTATTCCATGTGAGAAAGATAAGTATGTAATTGTTTATCATTAAATACTTTGGATATAATGAAACTGACACTAGTAAGGTTATATATTTAGAGTGGAAACAAAATGCAGTATTTCAACATTCTCTCTCTCCTACCTGGGAATGAGTCATGTACTGGAAATATTTTCTGACCAACTCAAATACCCAGACAATCCAAGCTCAGCAAAAGCATTAAATTAGGAAGAAGGAAAATGAAAAGAACTTCTAGAATTTCCACTTATATCCCTCTTTCTATTACAAATTTTAAGAGTGAGTCTCTTCCCTTAAAGATGGAAAACTGTTGGAAAATCTCTACACTTAAGAGCATTTTGATGCCACTAATTGGTGTATTATCATTAACATTTCATACAAAATTTTGCTAGCAATAATTCAAAAATGGTTGCAGCAGTACATCAGGAGGGAGCTGCCAGAAATTCAAACCTTACTCAGAAGAGGTCATGAAGAATGAGGGATATCACTGTTGATGTCTGATGGATCTTGGCTGACAGTAGAGAACACCAGAAAGATGTTTATCTATGGTTTATTATCTATGCAAAGGTATCCAAATGTGTGGATCATAATAAATGATGGATAATATTGCAAAGAATTTGAATTTTGGAATGCTTAATTGTGCTTAGGAGGAACGTGTACAGAGACCAAGAGACAATTATTCAACAGAACAAGGGGAAACTGTGTTAAAATCAGAAGAGATGTGTGTCAAGGTTCTGTCCTTTTACCGTACCCATTCATTCTGTATGCTGAGCAAATAATCCCAGAAGCTAGACTATATGAAGAAGAATGTGGCATCAGGCTTGCAGGAAGACTCATAAACAACCTACCATAAGCAGATGACACACCTTGCTTGCTTGCTGAAAACAAAGAAGAAACACTGATGAAGATCAAAGAGTACAGTCTTTAATATAGATTACACATCAGCATAAAGAAAGCAAAAATCCTCACAACTGAGCCAATAAGCAACATCCTGATGAGTGGTGGTAAGACTGACATTGTCAGGGATTTCATTTTACTCAGATCCATGATCGACACCCATGGAAGCAGCAGTCAAGAAATCAAATGACATATTGCATTGGGCAAATCTGATGCAATGACCTCTTTAAAGATGTCACTTTGAAGACTAAGGTACACCTGACCCAAGTCATGGTATTTTCAATAGCCTCATGGGCACTTGAAAGCTGGACTATGAATAAGGAAGACTGAAAAAATTGGATGACTTTGAGTTATGGTGTTAGAGAAGAATAGTAAATATACTGTGGACTGCTAGAATGATCAAATCTATTTTGGCAGCAGCGTAGCCAGAATGCTTCTAGAAAGCAAGGATGGTGAGACGTTGTCACTTATACTTTGGGCATGTTAACAGGAGGGACCAGTTCCTGGAGTAGGATATCATGCTTTACAAAGTAGAGAATCAGCAAGAAAGAAGAAGACCTTCAAAAATATGGATTGACACAACAGCTGCAACAGTGGGATCAAACATAGCAAGATTGTACGGATGACGCAGGACTGAGAACTGTTCCATTCTGTTGTATATTGGGCTGGTACGAGTTGAAACTGACTCAACAGTACCTAACAACAACAACAACAGAGTATTGTAAATATGGAAGAAAGGAAAGACTAAAAGACAAAATTCTCAAGACACAAAATGTTCTTTGCAGTAACTAACAATAGAAATAAAGACAAACTCTTCTCTACATTTCCTCTTATTTTATACAAAATGTTAAAAATTAATTTTGTCTGGGGATAACTGAATTGGACTATAAACAACAGTCTACAAGAGTAATATTTCCCAAGATGGCACTCTGATTTTTTTTAAAACCAACAGACCGCTTTGGCAACAGCCAAAACATTCAGGAAAACTGTTAATGACATAGCCAGATGTCTCTTAGAGAATCAACTGTCTGGCCAAACCACCAAACCCTACAGAAAGGGAGAATGAGCTCAGCAGGTAGGGAAAAAAAAAAAAAAAACCTGTCATGCAAGATGTATGCTAGGAATATTATTGTGACTCAATTAATAGCATAATCTTTATTTACAATTTTTTTTTAAATAAGAGAATACTTTTTATAGAAGTTTTTGGTTAATGGAAAGATTGTGTAGAAAGTACAGTGTTCTCATATGTCCCCTCTTCTTCCTGCACACAATTTCTCCCATTATTAACATCTTGAATTACTGTGGTGAATTTGTTAAAATTGATGAACCAATGTTGATACTGCATTAACTGAAGTCCATAGTTTATGCTAGGATTCACTCTCTGCATTGTACAGTTCTATGTTGTTGTTGTTATGTGCCGTCAAGTTAGAACTGACTCATAGCAACCTGTCCTTGGGTTTCCGAGGTGGTATCACTACAGAAGTAGATTGCTCAACCTTCCTTCCAAGGAGTGGCTGGAGGGTTTGAACCTCCAGCCTTCTGGTTAGCAGTCAAGTGCCTTAGGGACTACGTTACCAGAGCTCCTGTACACTTATATGGGTTTTGACAAATTCATCTTGTGTGTCCACAATTACAGTATCATATAGAATAGTTGCAGTGTCCTAAAAATGCCCTGTGCTTTACCTATTCATCCATCTTCCCTCCCTCCTGGCAAGTACTGATCTTCCTAATGTTTCTATCACTTGCCTTTTATGGAATGCCATATATTTTGGAATTATACACTATGA
Source organism: Orycteropus afer afer (assembly GCF_000298275.1). NCBI lineage: Eukaryota > Metazoa > Chordata > Mammalia > Tubulidentata > Orycteropodidae > Orycteropus > Orycteropus afer. The sequence continues at coordinate 4,775,393 of NW_006921772.1, forward strand.
AATCTTTTTGGACTTACTTCTCTAACTTAGTACTTTGCATTTAAGCTTCCTGTTTTTGTGACTTGTGAATTGTTGGCTTATTTCTTTTTCTCTGAATAATATTTAATTGTATTAACTTATCACATTTGTTTATCTATTCACCTATTGAAGGACAGCTGGGTTGTTTCCAAGTTTTAGCAATTACGAATAAAGCTGTTATACACATTTGTGTGTAGGTTTTATATGGACATGTTTTCAACTCATTTGGATAAATATCAAGGAGCATAACTGTTGGATCTATGATAAGACTATCTTCTGCAAATGACTTTGTTAAAGTGTTACAGAGCCAAGATGTCACTTTGAAGACTAAGGTTGATCTGATAGTACCATTATTTTCAGTAGCCTCATCTGCATGTGAAAGTTGGAGAATGTACAAGTAAGACAAAAGGAGAATTTATGCATCTGAGTTTCGGCACTGGCAAGCAATATTGAATATGTCATGGACTGCCAGAAAAACAAACAAATCTGCCTTGGAGGAAGTACAGACGGATTGTTCCTTAGAAGCTAGAATGAATAGAAGGGATCAATACCTGGAGAAGAATATCATGTTTGGTAAAGCAGAGAATCTGCTGCAAAAGACCTTCAAAGTTTTGAAGAACAAAGATGTCACTTTGAAGACTAAGGTGCACCTAATTCAAGCCATGGTATTTTCAATTGCCTCATATGCATGTGAAAGCTGGATAATGAACAAGGAAGACAGAAAAAGAGCTGATACCTTTGAATTACGGTGCTGGCAAAGAATACTGAAAATTCCATGGACTACCAGAACAATGAAGACATCTATCCTGGAAAAGTGCAGCTGGAATGCTCCTTGGAAGGTAGAATGGCCAGACTTCATCTCACCTACTTTGGTCATGTTCTCAGAAGGGACCATTCCCTGGAGAAGGACATCATGCTTGGTCAGTGAAATAGAAGACTCTCAGCAAGATGGATTGACACAGTGGCTGGTAGGTTCAAGTTTATCAAGGATTGTGAGGATGGTGTAGGACAGGGCAGTGTTTTATTCTGTTGTACATAGTGTCACTATGAGTCTGACTTGACTTGATGGCACCTAACAACAAAAAAGTAGAGGATCAGAGAAAAAAGGGAAGACCCTCACCATGATGGGTTGTTACCACAGTGGCTGCAATGATGGTCTCAATCAGGGCAACGATTGTGAGTATGGCACAGGACTGGGCAATGTTTTGTTCTGTTGCAGAAAGGGTCTCTATGAGTCAGAACTGACTTGAGGGCACCTAACAACGATATGGTAAGATTGTTTAGCTTTATAAGAGACTGACAAACTGTACTTCAAACTGGCTGTAACATTTTGCATTCCTACTGGCAGTGAGTAAAGGTTTCTGTTGGTCCACATACTTGCCAGTATTTCGTGTTGTCAGTGTTTTGTATTTTAGCCATTCTAACAAGATGTTGGTGGTATCTCACTATTGTTTTGCTTGGTACTTCCCTAATGATATGATATTGAGCATTTTTTCATATGCTTATTTGTCATTTGTTAATTTTGTTTTGTGACATGTCTATTCATATATTTTTTCCATTTTTCAGTTAAGTTCTTTGTTTGCTTGTTGTTGAGTTTTAGGAGTTCTTTGTATATTTTAAGTGCAATTATCAGATATGTGTTTTGCAAATATTTTTGCCCAGGGTGTGGCTTTTCTTTTCATTCCCTTAACAATGTCTTTCAAGAGAAGAAGTTATTAATTATAATGCAGCCCAGTTTATCAATTTCTTTTTTCTATTATGGATTGTGGTTTTAGTGCTATATCAAAAAGTCATCACCAAACTTAAGGTCACATACATTTTTCTCTTATATTATATTCTAGAACTTTTATAGCTTTGTATTTTACATTTAGGTCTATGATACATTCTTAGTTAATCTTTTGTAAAAGGTGTAAGGTCTGCATCTAAATAAAAAAACATAAACCTACTGCCATCAAGTCGATTCCAACTCATAGCAACAGAGTATATAGAATATATATTATGGGACAGAATAGAACTACCCCGGAAGGTTTACAAGGATGTAAACATGTACAGAAGCAGACTGCCTCATTTTTCTCTCATGAAGGAGCTGATGGGTTTGAGTTCCTTCTTCATGTTTTCATGGTTTCTGAAGAGAAAGTTTATGTAATCCTTATCCTTTTTTCTCTGTAGGTAAAGTGATTTTTTTCATTCTGTATTCTTTAAAAACTTTGTCTTTGGCTTTCTATAGTTTGAATAAGATATGCCTAGATGAAGATGATCAAATCTGGGCTCTTGAAAGATCTATCACCTCTGAAATGATCAAAACTAAAGGAGCTCTGGTAGCATA
>NW_006921772.1:4778441-4779906 GCF_000298275.1 Orycteropus afer afer
GACCCCTCCTTGGGTTTCCGAGGCAGTATCACTATGGATGTAGGTTGCCCAACCTTCCTTCCGAGGAGTGGCTGGTGGGTTTGAACCCCCAACCTTCTAATTAGCAGTCAAGTGCCTTAGGTACTAACCATAGTTATTGTAAAGTCATAATCTGATAATCAACATCTCTACCATTTCTGAGTGTAGTTCTGATAAGTGCTTACTCTTTTCAGACTGTATGTTTTTGCCTTGTGCATTGTAATATTTTGTTGAAAATATGGATTTCACATGAAACCCATGTCCAATTTTAGCACAACTAAGCCTATGCTTACCTTGCTTACTGGGTACTCCATCCTTGTTGTTGTTGTTAAGTGCTGTCTAGTCGGCCCCGACTTATAGCGACCTCTGCTTGGGTTTCCGAGGCAGTATCACTACAGAAGTAGAATTGCTCAACCTTCCTTTCGAGGAGTGGCTGGTGGGTTTGAACAACCAGCCTTCTGGTTAGTAGTTAAGTGCCTTAAACACTATGGTACCAGAGCTCCTCCATCCTTGTTAGGAATTGTAAATTTGAAGACTTTTTGTTTCTATAGGAATGAGCTGTGGGGTTTGTGAGAAGGACAGATAGATGCTAGTTATATCTGGAAGTAGAATCTTTGATGAAGTGAAATTGTTCACTATAGACTAGTAAGTAAGCGCAAGTAAGCCCATGCATACCTAGATTATTAGGTAATGTGTCCTTGAGTATAGGCAGTCCCCAAGTTATGAATGAGATCCATTCCTAAGTGTGTCTTTAAATTGAATTTGTAGGTAAGTCAGAACAAGTGCAAACTGTCCTTATTTAGCCTACTTTAGCCTAAGAAATAGCTGGAAGACATCAATGATTTAAAAGCTGCACCTGAAGCAAGTAAAGGTGATGAAAAATTTGTTGCAGGTAAGGGTTGGTTTCATGGTTTCAAAGTGAGGGTAGATTTGCACAACATTAAAGGTCAAGTACATGTTGTCTTTCAGTCAGGCATTTGGATCCTGGGGCTTATACTATATATGTTATCATTTTTATTTGTTATTTTAGTTTCTAATTCTTTATCTTTTGCCTTTTTGATCTGCAAATTTATAAGAGGTTCTGTAAAATCTATTCTTAGGATTGGGATTTTATAATTTCTTTTATTTGTAAACTTTGTTTCATATGGTTTTATGCTATATTTTAGATACATAAAATATACTACTATATACCTTCCTGGTTTTTGCAAATACTGTCTTTTTTTCCTTTTTAATGCTTCTGCTTTTGAATCCTTTCATCTAATATAAATTTTATTGCAATTTATGTTTTACTGTTTGTCTACTTGTCCCAAACATCTTTCATTCTAAATTTTCAAAATTATTTATTTAAGTTATTTCTTGTAAATAACTATTATACACACACACAAACACACACAGTCACACACACACAGACACACACACACACATATATATATATATATATATATAC
>NW_006921772.1:4780286-4786363 GCF_000298275.1 Orycteropus afer afer
TATTTGTTCTATGTTTCCATGTTCTTTCAAAAAATATTTTTCTTTCCTTTCCTGTTTCTAGCTGGGCTAATGTTTTTCCCTCCTCTAATATTTAGAATAGGAGTCTTGGTGGTTCAGTGGTTAAGTAGGTGGCTGCTAACCAAAAAGTTGTTGGTCAGAACCCACCAGTCACTCCACGGGAAGATGTGGAAGGCAGCTCCCGTAAGGATTGTAGTCTTGGAGCAGTTCTACTCTGGCATAGTCATTATGAGTTGGAATTGACTCAATAGATTTGGTTATTTAGGATTTTAAGTACATTTTCACTATTCTCTGTGGTTACGCTCACATTTTTGAAACATATTCTGTAAGTTTCCTATCAATTATCTCTGGAAGACCTGTGGCATGTACTCATCACACACAACTCTAGTATTATCACCCATGCTATCTTTTAATATCCAAATTTTATTTCTACACAGTTATTAATATTTTTCTCCAATGTATAATATTTTAAGTAATTACTTCCTCTTGATAGTGGAACCACTTCACACATATATGACTTATGCATATTTCATTATATGGAGAAAAGCATATACTTACGTACGTACATACATACACAAATTACACCTATACACACACAATTAAGTGTGTATACACAATTTTTTAATACTCCATATCCCCCAAAAGCAAGTCAAGTAACTCTGAAATTGCCTCATCTGCATGTGAAAGCTGGACAATGAATAAGGAAGACCAAAGATTTGATACTTTTGAGTTGTGGTGTTGGCCAAGAATACTGAAAGTACCATGTACTGCCAGAAGAACTAACAAATCTGTCCTGGAAGAAGTGCAACCAGATTGCCCCTTGGAAAGTGAGAATGTCCAGAATTCATCTCACCTACTACTTCCGTAGTGATACTGCCTCGGAAACCCAAGGAGGGGTTGCTATGAGTCGGGGCCGACTCGACGGCATATAACAACAACAACAACAACTTTGGTCATGTTGGCAGAAGGGAACAGTCCCTGGAGAAAGATATCATGCTTGGTAAAGTGGAGGGTCAGTGAAACAGGGGAAGGCCCTCAATGAGATGGACTGACACAGTGGCTGTAACAATGGACTCAGGTACAGCAAGGACTATGGGGCTGCACAGGACTGGGCAGTGTTTCGTTCTGTTGGACATAGGTTCTCTATGAATTGGAGCCTACTCAACAGCACCTACAGGAACAAAAACATAATTAATTTTGACAAAATTGCTAAGGCAATTCAGTGGGAAAGGATAATCTTATTAACAAATAGTGCAGGAACAATTGGGTAGATATAAAACTAAACAAAAACTTACTTATTCCTTACCTCAGATGTAAAAATTACCTTAACATGGATCATGGGCCTAAATGAAAGAATTAAAGTGATAAAACTTTCTTGGAAAAAAATAAAAAACAAGAAGAACATCTTACTGACTTTGAATTTGGCAAAGACTTCTTACATGGGACACAAACTGTGAACTATAAAAGGAAAAATCAATAAATTAGATTTCAACAAAATTGAAAAGTTTTGCTCTTCAGAAGACTTGACACAAAAGTGAAAAGTCAAGTCAAAAATGGGGAGAAAATGTTTTTAAAGTGTGTATCTGAATCTGATAAAGGACTTATATTCAACATACACGAAGAACATTTATACTCAATGAGAATATAACCCAGTTACAAAATAGGCAAAAGATCTGAACATAAATCTCACCAAAGTAAACATACAGATAGCAAAAGCACATGAAAAAATATTCAATATTGTGGTAGTTAAGTTTGTGTGTCAACTTGGCTGGGCCTGGTTGAGTGGCTGGGCAGCTGGATGTAGTATTCCCCATGATGAGACTGGCAATCAACTCTGTGGTGGGATCTACCATGAACAACTGAGTAGCTGCTCTAGGGATGTAGATTGCTTCCTGTATACAAGAAGCCTTGGCGATAGTCTCTAGTTTATGGCATGTCTGAACCCTGCATGTAGCCGTGTCATTGTTCAGCTGCCTGTCATGCTCTGCTGACCTTGGGACTTTCAATAGACTTGAATTTATGGCCTGCCATGTGGTTTGGTAATACCAGGACTGTGTCTTTTTGCTTGTCAACCTTGGGCTTCTCAGCCTCAGCAGCCAGCAGCTGTCTGAGTGAAGAAAAGCCTCTGGCTTCAGTGGGCCAGGAGCAAAAGGCAGAGCTGAATCCCAAGGTTGTGGGGCTTTCACCCAGCCCCTAGAGCCTAGCACTTTGAATTTGGACTTAAATCCTCCAAAGTGTAAGAGAATAAACTCCTGTTTCTTCAAGCCATCCCATTTGTGGTGTATTCCTGTCAGAGGGACACTAGGAAACCAAAACAAACATCATATTAATTTAAGAATTGCAAATCCAGCTAAGAATGAGATACCACTACACACCTATTAGAATGATTAAAATCCAAAGCGCTAACAATATCAAATGCTGACAAGTATGTGGAGCACAGGAACTTTTGTTGGTAATAATGGAAAAATGGTACAGCAACATTGGAAGACAGGCAACTTTTTACAAAGCTCAATATATATTTACCATTTGAGCTAATAATCACACTCCTAGGTATTTACCAGATGGCATGAAAATGTATGTCCACAGTAAAACCTGAACATGAAGGTTTATAGTAGCTTTATTCATAATTGGCCCAAACTAGTAGCATCCAAGATGTCCTTCAATAACGAATAAACAAACTCTGGTACATCTATGCAATGAAAAAAGAAAAAGGTTCTCAACCTAAGAAAAGACATGGAAGAACCTTAAATGCATACTACTATGTCACTATGGGGGAGCTCTGGTAGCATAGTGGCTAAGACACTTGCCTGCTAACCAGACGGCTGGCGGTTCAAACCCACCAGCCACTCCTCGGAAGGAAGGTTGGGCAATCCTACTTCCGTAGTGATACTGCCTCGGAAACCCAAGGAGGGGTCGCTATGAGTCAGGTTTGACTCGATGGCACATAACAACAACAACAACAACATGTCACTATGGGAGCTCTGGTGGTGCAATGGTTAAGTGCTTGGCTGTTAAAAAAGAGGTCAATAGTTCAACCTCACAGACACTCTTATGGGAGAAAGACATGGCACTCTGCTTCTGTAAAGGTTTACAGCCTTGAAAACCCTATGCGGTCTGTTCACCTCTGTCCTACAGGGTCACTATGTGTTGAAATCAATGCAATAACAACAGGTAAAGAGCCCTGCTTAATGCTCGACTGCTAACTGAAAGGCTCCATGGGAGATGGCACTCTGATCTCCTAAAGATTACAGCTAAGAAACTCTGGGAAGCAGTTCTACTCTGTCACATTGTTGTTATTGTTAGGTACTGTCGAGTCAGCTCCAACTATAGCCACCCTATGTACAACACAACAATACACTTCCCTGATAAGCACTGTCCTCACAGTCCTTGCTGTACTTAAGGCCATTGTTACACCCACTGTGTAAATTCATCTCGTTGACTCCCCTTTTGTTTTGCTAACTCTCTACTTTACCAAGCATTATATAGAAACAATTCCAAGGCAGTGAGTTGTTTTTTTTTTTTGTTTGTTTGTTTGTTTTGTTTTTAACATCCTTCCCCAGAGCATGGTCCTTTGTGAGGATATCACTAAAGTAAGTGAGACAAAGTCTAGCCATTCTTGTTTCCAAAGAGCATTCTGGCTGCACTTCGTCCAGGACAGATTTGTTCGTTCTTCTGGCAAACCATTGTATTTTCAGGATTCTTCACTAACATCCTAATTCAAAGACATCAACTCTTCTTTGGTCTTCCTCATTCATTGTTCACCTTTCACATGCTTATGAGGCAAATGAAAATGCCATGACTTGGGTCAGGCACACTTTAGTCTTCCAAGTGACATCTTCACTCTTCAACACATTAAAGAGGTCTCTTGCAGCACAATTACCCAGTGCAATACCACGTCTAATTTCTTGACTGCTGCTTCCACTGGTGTTGCTTGTGAATCGAAGTAAAATTAAATCCCTGACAACTGCAATCTTTTCTCTATTGTGATGTTGCTAATTGGTACAGTTGTGAGGATTTTCATTTTCTTCATGTTTAGGTGTAATCCACACTTCAGACTGTGGTCTTCGATCTTCTTCAGTAAGAGCTTCAAGTCCTCTTCACTTTCATCTGCATATCACAGGTTCTTCATGAGTCTGCCTCCATACCTGATGCCGCCTTCTTCATATAGTCCAAGTTGTTGGATTATTTGCTCAGCATAGAGATACAGTAAGTATTGTGAATGGCTACAACCCTAATGTACACCCTTCCTGATTTTCAGCCATGCAATATCCCCTTGTTCTGTTCACACAAAAGCCTTTCGGTTTATGTATGGGTTTCTCATGAGCATAATTAGGTATTCTGGAATTCCCATTCTTTGCAATGTTATCCATAATTTGTTATGATCCACATAATCAGTGTCTCTGCATAGCTAATAAAGCACAGGCAAACATCTTTCTAGTATCCTTTGCTTTCAGCTAAGATACATCTGACATCAACAATGATATCTCTGGTTCCATTACCTCTTCTGAATCCGCTTGCATTACTGGAAGTTCCCTGTCAATATACTGATGCAAGTGTTCTTGAATAATCTTCAGCAAAATTTTACTTGCATGTAATATCGATGATATTGTTCAATTTCCACATTCTGTTGGATCACCTTTCTTTGCAATGGGCATAAATATGGATCTCTTCCAGTTAGTTGGTCAGGTAGCTGTCTTCCAAATTTCTTGGCATAAATGGGAAAGGACCTCCAGTGGTGTATCTGTTTATTGAAATACCTCAGTGGGTATTCCATCAATTCCTTGAGCCTTGTTTTGTTTGTTTGTTTGTTTGTTTTGTTTTGTTTTTTGCCAATTTATTCATTGGAGCATCAACTTCTTCCTTCAGTACCATTGATTGCTGATCATATTCTACCTCTTAAAATAGTTGAAAAGTGACCAATTCTTTCTGTTAGACTGACTCTGTGTATTCCTTCTGTCTTCTTTTGGTGCTTCTTACATCATTCAATATTTTTCCCATAGACTCCTTCAATATTGCAACTCAAGGGTTGAATTTTTTTTTTTTCAGTTCTTTCAGCTTGAGAAATGCTGAGTATGTTCTTCCCTTTTGGTTTTCTAACTCCAGGTCTTAGCACATATCATTATACTACTTTACTTTGTCTTCTCAAACTACCCTTTGAAATTTTCTGTTCAGCTCCTTTATCTCATCATTTCTTCCATTTGCTTTAGCTACTCTGTATTCAAGAGCAAGTTTCAGAGTCCCTTCTGACATCCTTTTTGGTGTTTTCTTCCTTTCCTATCTTTTAAATGCCTGTTTACTTTCTTCATGTATGATGTTCTTGATGCCGTCCCACAACTTGTCTGGCTTGTGGACACTGGTGTTCAATGTGTCAAATCTATTCTTCAGTTGGTCTCTAAATTCAGGTGGGATATAATTAAGGTCATATTTTGTGTCTCATGGACTTGTAATTTTCTTCAGCTTCAACTTGAACTCATACAAGGAGGTTTTGATTGTCTTTTCCATAGTCAGCTTCTGGCATTGTTTTGACTGAAGATATTGAACTTCTCCATTGCCTCTTTCCACAGATGCAGTCAATCTGATTTCTGTGTATAGCATCTGGGGAGATCCACAAGTATAGCTGCTTATGTTGGAAAAAGGTATTTGCAGTGAGTAAGTCTTTGGTCTTGCAAAATTTTATCATGTGACCTCCAGGATCATTTCTATCATCAAAGGCATATTTTCCTATTACCCATGATTCTTCTTTGTTTCCAACTTTCACATCCCAATCACCAGCAATAATCAATACATCCTGATTGCATGTTTGTCAATTTCAGATTGCAGAAGTTTCTAAAAATATTCAATTTCTTCCTTTTTGGCTTTAGTGATTAGAAAATAAATTTGAATAATAATGTTATTAACTAGTATTCCTTGTAGGCATTTGGATATCATTCTATCACTGACAGTATTGTACTTCAGGATAGATCTTTTATTTATTTATTTATTTATTATTGTGATTTGGGTGAAGATTTACAGAGCAAATTCACTTTCCATACAGCAGTTCACATATACTTTGTCTCATG
>NW_006921772.1:4792528-4794023 GCF_000298275.1 Orycteropus afer afer
CCTATTATTCTTTTTAATTCAGTTAATATTTGCTTCATGTATTTTGGAGCGCTTTCATTGGGTGCATATTTATTATTGTAACATCTTTGTCAGTTGACCCTTTCAGCATCATACAATGTCCTTCTTTTTCTCTTTAATGTCTATTTTATCAGAAAGTAATATTGCCATTCCTTCTCTTTTTTGCTTTCCATTGTCTTAGTATATATTTTTTTTCATCCTTTACCTCTTAATTTGTTTTTAGCTTTGTGTCTAAGGTACATCTCTTGTAGGCAGCATGTCGATAGATCTTCTTTTCTTATCCAGTCTGCCACTCTCTTTCTCTTGATAGGTGCATTTAGTCCGTTCACATTGAGTGTATTTAGTGATAGGAATGAATTAATTGCTATCATTCTATTCTGTTTTTTGTCATGTTGTTGGTGCTTCCTTGGTCCATATACTTTCTGTGCTGAGTTTGGTTTGTTACCTAATGCTTTCTCCCTTTTCTTCTTTATTGTTGGTTTTGTGCTTGTTAAACCTATATGTTTTCCTTCCTTCTGGATTCACTTAGGGGGATTGTTAATTTTCTCTGTGGTTACCTTGGAGTATATTCTTGTCTCTACATTTTTAGAACACTGCAGACTGTGCAGACATTGTCCTGTTTTCCTCTCCATTTGGAGGTTTGTACCTAGAAACTTTCTTCCCTGTGACAGATTAGTTGCTGTTTTTGTGTGCTAATTGTCTTCCTTGGTTTTTAGTGTACAGTGTTTTTTGGTCTTATTTTGAGAGTCTATTTCTGATTTGGTTTTAGTATTGATGTCACATATCCTGATTTTGTTGATCTCTGTTGTGAGTTCTCTATTGGAAGGACTTCCTTAAGCATTTCTTGTAGGGCTGGTCTGGTTTTGACTGAATCCCTTAATTTTTGTTTGTCTGAGAATGCCTTGATTTCACCCTCATATTTGATGGATAATTTGGCTGGATATAAGATTCCTAGGAGCTCTGCTAGCACAGTGCCTAAAGCATTTGACTGCTAACCACAAGGCTGGTGGTTTAAACCCACCAGCCACTCCATGGAAGGAAGACTGGGTGATCTACTTCCATGGAGATACTGTCTTGGAAACCCAAGGAGGAGTTGCGATGAATTGGATCTGACTTGAGGCAGTGAGGTTTTTTTTTTTTTGGTTTATAAGATTCTTGTTTGGAAGTTCTTTTCCTTCAGTGTTTTATATATGCCATCCCATTGCCTTCTTGCCTGAATGGTTTCTCCTGAGTAATCGGAGCTCAGCCTGTTTGATTATTATAAGTAATATCTTTTGTCTCAGGCAGCTCTCAAAACTTTTTGTCTTTGGTTTTGGAGAGATTGATTACAATATGCCTCAGTGTTTATCTCTTGGGATCTATCTTGTGTGGGGTTCTATGAGCTTCTTGGACAAGTATCTTTTCCTCCATCATAGTATGGGGAGAGTTTTCTGTTAGCAGGTCTTCCACAATTTTCTTGGCTTTTTTTTTTTTTTTT
>NW_006921772.1:4794123-4816543 GCF_000298275.1 Orycteropus afer afer
ATAATTCTTATGTTCTCTTCATTTCTCTTAAATCTTGGTTCTGATTTTTCTTCATACAGGCTGGTGTCCAGGGATTTGTCTTCTAGTTGGGATATGTATTCTTCAGCAAGTTCTAACCTACTCTTTTGTGCTTCTACTGTGTTGTGTAATTCTGGTATTAATCTTCTGGATTTCTAACTGCTGTTTTTGTATGAGGTCTGATTGTGCATTAATCTTGTTATTTTGTTCTTGAATGATTTTCCTGAGTTCTTCCAGCAAATTGTTTGTGTTCTCCTTGCTTCTGTTTTGGTTTTCCTTAGGCTCTTGTAAAACTCTATAATAATATCTTCTAAATTCCTTCTCAGATAATTCTATTGTCTCCTCTTCCTCCATGTTTAATGAGACTTTTTTTGTGTGGTTTTGCTTCTAATGCTCTGTTCTGTTTTTTGTTTGTTTGATTTGAGGTTACCTGTTGTTTCCTAGATATTTTGAGGTTGTCTTCAACTGTTGGTTATATATTGATTTGTTTTGTTTTGGTTTCATCGTTTAATATCAATATTTTGAAAAGGCGAAGCTGGAGTATTTTATTTTTTTAGTTATTAATTCAGGTATGGTGGGTTGCTCTGCAGTTTTCTTTGTGATAGTGGAATCACTGTGTGGAATGTGGATATGGGTTTCTGTTTGTCATAAAGAGAGTTTACAGTTTGAACTGGGAGGTATTACAGTGGCTGAATGTGGTTTCTTCTATTGGATGAGTGAGGTTATTGGTGGAGAAGGTGGGAGCAGAAGAGTGGAAGAAGGAAAGTTCCCTGTTGCTTGGGGCAGTTTCTAGGGCTTTGAGCAAGCTGCTAATGATGATTTTGTACTGTTATCTACAGGCCCACAGCTCAATTTCAGCAAAGACTCCAGTTGTTAGGGGGTTGCTACTTTCTGCCAGGCTCAGACACACACAAAAACCCCACTCCAAAGGCCACTCAGCACCAAAAAGCATACCCTAGACAACTGCCTGACTCTGCAGACTGCCACAGGGATTCCTCTCTGGGCCCATCCAGCCATGGCACCAGCCCAGACTGTGATCCACTGCAGGAGTTCCTCTGTGGGTTTGCCCACCCACGGTGCCAAAGATCCACTCAGTTTCAGCTGCTCTGGAGTCAGGATAGTGCCTGCTAGTAACCTGTGCTCCCAATATTAATGATAAAGTCAAGCACAGGCCTCTCAGTGCCACTAAGCTGACCCAAGCCTGATTGGTGATCAGCTGTGGGGGCACCTCCTTGGGATATCCTTCTGCAACACCAATGGACTCTCTGCTCAGGTTTCAGTGGTACTGAAGTGCCCATTTGCACCTAGCTGACCCAAGTTACTGATAAAATCAGGTGCTGAGAGCAGACCCTTGGGGTGATTGCTGGTATGCTGGTGTGGTGTGTCTTCTTCCTTAACCCAGGGAAATCTCTGATGGCCTTTCTCAGCTGCCTGTCAGTGTTCTGCAGGATAAATCTTCTGATCTTATTTTTTTCCCCTGTCCCTTTCTCCTTTCTAATTCTACTCCCCTGAGTTTGGTGCACTCTGACTCAGTGAGTTGTTCAGAGCACCAGAATCTCTAATTCATACTGCTGTACCTATTTTTTCAAGCACTAAGATGCTAGAGGGAATTAGTGTGGTGATTATTGATGAGATTCCATTTTGAATCCTTTAGGATATATCTTGAAGCATTCTTTTGGATGATGAATGCGACATCATTCCTCTTCAATTTGTTATGCCTAGCATAGTAGACCATATGATTGTCTGATTCAAAATGGCCAAAACTAATCTATTGCAGTTCACTAATGCCTTAGATATCAAACTTTATAAGTTCCATTTCATTTTTGATAATTTCCAGTTTTTCTAGATTCATATTTCTCAAGCTGAGCGAACTGAAGAAAAAATTCACCATCAAGTTGTGCTATTGAAAGACTGTATTGGCAAAATATTGAATGTTTCAGGAAGCATCAAAAGAAGATGAAAGGAATGCACAGAGTCACTGTACCAAAAAGCATTTTTCGATGTTCATCTATCTCAGGAGGTGGAGTATGATCAATGGTATTGAAGGAAGAAGTCAATGCTACTGACGGAACTTGCAAAAAAACAAGGCTCTAGGAGTTGATGGAATACCCATTGAGATATTTGAACAAATGGATGCAGCACTAAAGACACTTACTCATCTATGCCAAGAAATTTTTCAGATAGCTACCTGACCAACTGACTGGAAGAGATCCATATTTGCACCCATTCCAAAGAAAGGTGATCCCAGAGAATGTGGAAATTATTGAACAATGTCATTAATATCACATACAAGTAAAATCTTGCTGAAGATAATTCAAAAATGATTGCAGCAGTATATTGACAGGAAATGCAAGCTGCATTCAGAACAAGACATTGAACAAGGGATATTAATGATGTTTTGTTGTTGTTGTTGTTGTTGTTGTTGTTGTGTGCCATCGAGTCAGACCTAACTCATAGCGACCCTTCCTTGGGTTTTTAAGGCAGTATCACTACGGAAGTAGATTGCCTAACCTTCTTTCTGAGGAGTGGCTGGTGGGTTTGAACTGCCAGCCTTCTGGTTAGCAGTCAAGTGCCTTAGCCACTATGCTACCAGAGCTCCTTATTTGTTCAATAATTTCCACATTCTATTGAATCACCTTTCTTTACAATGGGGCATGCAATGAGGGATATCATTGCTGATGTCAGATGGATCTTGGTTCAAAGCAAAGAATGCCAGAATAATGTTTCCCTGCATTTTAGTCACTATGCAAAAGCACTTGGCTGTGTGGATCATAAAAAATCATGGATAATATTGAGAAGGATGGGAATTCCAGAACACTTAATTGTGCTCATGAGGAGCCTGTACATAGACCTAGAGGCTGTTGTTCAAGGGATGCTGCATGGCTTAAAATCAAGAAGGATGTGCATCAGGGTTGTAGCCTTTCACCATACTAATTCAATCTGTATGCTGCACAAATAATCTGAGAAACTAGACTATGTGAAGAATAATGTGGCATCAGGAGTTGAGGAAGTCTCATTAACAACCTTTGATATGCAGATCAACCTTGCTTGATGAAAGTGAAGATGACTTGAAGCACTTACTGATAACTATTAAAGACTACAGTCTGCAACATGGATCACACCTCGAGAGAGAAAACAAAAATCGTCACAACTGGACCAATAAGCAACATCACTATAAATGGAGGAAAGATTGAAGTGTCAAAGATTTCATATTACTTGGATCCACAATTAACACCCATGGAAGTAGCAGTCAAGTAATCAGACATCGTATTGCACTGGGCAAATGTTCTTCAAAAGACCTCTTTAAAATGCTGATGAGCAAAGATGTCTCTTTGAAAACTTATGTGCACCTATCCTAAATCATGCTATTTTTCAATTGCCTCACATGCATTTGAAAGCTGGGCAATGAATAAGAAAGACTGAAGAAGAGTTGATATCTTTGAAATCTGGTGTCAGTCAAGAATACAAAAAATACAATGGACTCCAGAAGCACTAACAAATCTGTCCTGGAAGAAGTGCAGTCTGAATGTCCTTTGGAAGTGAGAATGGCCAGACTTCATCTCGCCTGCTTTGGTCATGTTGTCAGAAGGAACCATTCCCTGGAAAAAGATATCAAGCTTGGTAAACTGTAGGGTCAGCAAAAAAGGAGAAGACCCTCAAGATGGATTGACACAGTGGCTGCAACTATTGGTATAGCAAGCTTTGTGAGGCTGGTGCAGGACTGGGCAGTGTTTCGTTCTGCTGTACATAGGGTCGCTATGAGTTGGTGTTGACTCGATGGCACCTAAGAACAACAACAACACATTTCATACATTCCATATTCTGATTATTCATGGTGTTTGCATCTGTTTCTTCCCATTTTTAATCATGCCTCATCAGTAAGTGAAGGTCCTGAAATCCTTACTCCATTCATATCATTAAGGTCACCTACTTTGAGGTGGCAGCTCTTCCTCAGTCCTATTTTGAGTACCTTCAAACCTGAGGGGCTCATCTTCCAGCACTATATCAGACAATGTTCCAGCACTATTCATAAAGTTTTTCAGTAATATATCAATGCTATTCACAAGGTTTTCACTAGCCAATTTTCTCAGAAGTGGACTGTACTGTCCTTCTTCCCAGTTTGTCTTAGTCTAAAAGCTCTGCTGAAACTTGTCTGCTATGGGTGACCCTTCTGGTATTTGAAATACCAGTGGCATACCTTCCAGCTTCACAGCAACATGCAAGCTACCACAGTACAACAAATTGACAGATATGAGATGGATTCTGTCATGCAAGATCCCTGAAACACATCATCTGCACAAATACAGTCAGTCCAAAGCAGCAAAGTGGTTTTCAGAGCCTCTTTCCCAACATCCCAAAGTAAATACAGAAGGATGGGTTTGGAGCTAAGAGAGAATAGCTTTATAATTAGCAAATCCATCCCTTTTGCTACTCAGCATCCATATAGATAACTTTACAAATATTTCAATTTCCATATAACAAAAATAACTTCATATTTTCACCAAACACAATGCAACTATTCCTCATACAAATGCAGATGTTGATATTCTCACCCTTTCTCCCAAAATAAGAGGAAATAAAGCCCCAAGGGCCATTGTTTCCATGTCTAGGAACAATGGTTGTGCTATGTTAATCATTCCTCAGATACAGTTATGGTTGCCACTGACTATTGTGTTACTTAAAGACAGCCCTCTAGCAAAACTTGTATAAAATAATAAAGAGATGGAATAGATAATGCATAGGGAGAATCCTCTCCAAGGTGAAAGAAAACTTGCTCTATCTTGTGCCCCTTACCATTAAAAAGAGGTACAATGCTTGGAGAGCTTTTGCATTTTGGAGGCAACATGTCCAGAATTTGAATGTCTTTCTTTTACTCACTTAAAGAGTTCTGGTGGCACAGTGCCTAATATATTTCACTGCTAACTAGAAGATTGGTGGTTCAAGCCCAACAGACATTCCACAGAAGGAAGATGGGGCAATCTACTTCCATAAAGATTTATCACATTGGAAACCCAATGGGGGTCACTATAAGTTGAAATCGACTTGATGGCAGTGGGTTTGGTTTGGTTTGGTTCTTGTACTCATTTATTGAGTAAAATTATGTGATGTTTAAGCCATTCTACATTTTTAACTCTACTTATTATTTAAGCTGAATTTAACATTTTAAAAAATGGGTAATTATTCAGTAGCTTTTGTCTAATATTTTCCAGAGTATATGAAGATGGTTAGGAACATTGGTTACAGTGTTCCTAACCAGTGGCCCCATGGGAGAAAGACTTCACAATTTGCTTCCATAAGGATTTCAGCCTAGGAAACCCTATTTTTCAGTTCTACTCTGTCTGATGATATTACCGAGTTGGAATCAACCCAACAAAGATGGTTACATCGTCAAAATCTTCAGATTGTTGTTGCACCTCTTATAAATTCTCTAAATATACTCTTTCTCCTTCCTATTTTCATATAGTTAAACTGGTATTACAACTTAAATCATTTCCCTTATCTATCTATAAGCCTTCATGCTGTCTAAACACATTTAACTTGATGTTGACACTGATCATAACAAGACATGAGTAGCCTTTTAATACTTTTGTGTAAAGGATATGTTGACTTGTTCTAATAGAAATAAGAATAGATTGTGAAATGTATTATTGTGTTTTTATCCTTTTTTAAAATTCCTTTTATGTTATGTTCTTCCTCCATTCTTCCATAAGAATTACCTTTCTTCAAGGTAAATTATGATTGCTAAAAGAGGGAAAAAAAGAGGAAGACAAAGTCAACATTTAGTATTTGATGTCCAGAATAGAATTTTTAAGTTAACATTTGTTGAGAAGAGGATTGCATTCATATATCTAGGGTCAGGATTTGCTGACAAGATCATAAAATTTTACCATAAGCCTAGAATAGGACAAACTCAGCTCTCCTCATACAGAGGAGAGAAAAAGTCTGTCCTTATTGCCTTGCATTAGAGAAGTAGACAGAGATAGTGGAAGAAGATTATCAGAAATATATGTCCTGACTTATTTTCCAGGTTAGTGTTCCAGGAATCGTGAGGAATGTACATTAGATATGTTGTGGAAAAAGTAGACATGAGGAATGTATATTAGGTATATTGTGGAGAAAGTACAAAAGAAGTAGCTTTTGTCTTGTTCTCTAATTGGAGCCCTGAGAAACCACTACACAGACTGACCCCTCTCCACTGTGGCAGGGAATAACAGCAGTGCTTGAGAGGGGGGTAGAGTTAACATAGTTTTACTGGGTCCTATGGCAAAGGCCACAACCACACAACACTGAGGAAACAGTTGCCCTAAACCTTGGGGACTGTTGTTGTTGTTGTTATGTGCCATTGAGTTGGCCCTGACTCATTGGATTTCTGAGGCAGTATCACTATGGAAGTAGATTGCCCAACCTTCCTTCCGAGGAGTGGCTGGTGGGATTGAACCTCTAGTCTTCTGGTTAGCAGTCAAGTGCCTTAGAAGATTGCCTTTTCACCTTCATATCAGTTTAAAAGGAAGAATGAAAGGGAAAAAGAACCTTGTAGGAAGTTTAATTTTGGGTTAAGAGAATATTAATGCAGTAGAGATTTTTTTTAAGTAGAAAGACACTATTTAAAACAAAAGATAATGAGCTATTGTTAAAATTCTCCTTCCAATTCCAGTGCCTGTGTCTCTTCATGAATAGCTTAGAAAAGCTACAGAAAATAAAGGATCCCTGCATTCTTTGGACATCTGTGTAGTGTATGTGTGAATTTGGTACCACAATAATTATCTATTGGCTAAAAAGAGTTTGGTGATAGTAGCTGTAAGACCATAATTATATATAATCTAAGTCACAGGCATTTTTAGAGACATAGTATTCCAAATAACAGAGAAATGTAGGAATTATGCAGTTTAAATGTTTCTTTATATTGTTTTATAATGCTGCTTTTGTATTGTAAGAAAAGGGAAAAGGCTGGTTAAATTACAATAATATTAAAACATGTTCACTCATTTATTTTATGTATGGTTGTATAATTTACTACTTCTTATGATATGTTGCTATCCCTCCATTTGAGAGAATTCTAACTGGATCTATGTTACAGAGAAAATAATACTAAAATTGTTATATGTCCTGCAGTATATATGCTTAACAACCACAATAAAAAGTAAAAAAAAAAAAATGTTAAAAAATTACTGTAAGATTTATAAAAGTCCAATATTCACAGGACAGATAAATTAATTTATAAATTATCAGTAATAAATAAAACTGTCTCTCTCAGGGTCAGAAAGTTTGATAATTTGCTCTGTTTAATTTACACTGTTTTATTTTTCACCCAATTTTCATTTTAACATTTTGATTCAAGTTTAAGTATTGGCCACCTATAGTTAAAAGGAAATAAAAAAATTTGAATACAAAGTATCATTCTAATATACCAATTTCTGCCATATGGTTTGTTTTCCTATTTTAATATGGAGTAACTTGACTTTCAATGTGTTATCATTTCATTTGCCTCGTATGCTAATTAAAAGTCTCAGACTAGAACAGCATTCCATTAAATATCTGTCACAACATGTCTGCAGCAATGTCTACTATATGTGTATAAAATTTCCAGGAAACTGGAGACCTTATATTCAAGCTTTCTATAATTCTGTTAACACCCTTCTTAGGAAAAAAAAATTCAGGAAAATTTATGAGTATGGTACTGAAATAGCTAACAAAAATTCTGCCAATTTAGAATATCTGCAGGTTTGGTGCTATCCATAGACTTTTTGTTTTAGTGCCAGAATCAAAGACTCCATTTAAAAAATAAAATAAATAGAATGTCTGGGCAACTGGTTGGCAACTTTTGATTCATGGATTTTGTGCTGCTAGTGTCACCAATACAAGAATTTATATCTTCAATTTTTTTTTCCTATTTTTTACTAAGAGTTTCTTCACTTTGAGTTCTTTTTTAAAATCTAGTAACAGTGGGCTGTATTTTCTCTACCTTTGCTTTGCCTAAATATTGTTTTTTATATTTGTTCTATTACTTGGTTGTTATAGCTGCATCTATTTTTAACCAAGTAATTTTTTTTTTCAGTGTGGATATTATTATTATATTATACTATACTATACTATACTATAATATAATATAATATAATATATTATATTATTATAATAATAATATCCTGATGGCACAGTGGTTAAGCCCTTGGCTGCTAACCAAAAGTGTGTGGTTCAAACTCACCAGTTGCTCCAGGAGAAAGATGTGGCTGTCTGTTTCCATAAAATTAAAGCCTTGAAACCCTTATGGAGCAGTTTTACTGTGACTGTAATCAGCTTGATGGCAATGAGTATATATGTTGTTGTTGTTGTTGTTATTTGCCGTCGAGTCGGACCTGACACATAGCAACCCTTCCTTGGGTTTCCGAGGCAGTATCACTACGGAAGCATATTGCCCAACCTTCCTTCCAAGGAGTGGCTAGTGGGTTTAAACCGCCAGTCTGGTTAGCAGTCAAGTGCCTTAGGCACTACACTACCAGAGCTCCTAATGAGTATATATATACACACACACACACATTATAATATATATATATACACACAGAGAAAGAAGAGAGAAAGAATATGTAAATATATATAGTCTCTATCTATCTATCTAATCTCAACTAATACTACCCAGTAGTGGTAATTGGTATAATACTTAAACTTATATTACAGAGGAGGAAGATAAAGTGTAAAGAGTTAAAGCAACTTGTCTAAAGTCACGTAGCTAACAAGTGAAAGAGCTAAGTTTTGAGTTTATGCAGTCTGACTTCAAAGCACACGTACCTATGTTTTAGTAAAAATTCTATTAGTTATGAGTGACTGATGACTATCATAAACTAACTTAATAAATATGGGATAAAACACCTCACATAACTAGAAAATCTAGGAGTGGGTTTCCAAACATTACTGGGGAGGATCAAGAGGATCTATTTTTCAACATGTTTCTGCTTTCATTGCGGCCAGAGATTGTAGCAAGTGAGCATCCTTCCTTCTTCTTCTGGTAATAATCACAGGAAGACTAGGATTATTAGACTTATTGGGTCATGGGCCTAAAGCTGAATGGTGGTCAGGGCTTTGGGGCAGCTGTGGTAATAATCAGCCCCGCCTAAACCACAAAGACTGAAGAGGCACACACTCTTGCACACAAAGTCTATTTGATATCCATGAAAGCATATTGCCAGTAGATTTAGAATTAAACTTTCACAAAGCGCATAAACACCACAAACACCTTACAAAAACACTGGGAGGTTGATTATCTTCCTTTTTCAGGTAATGGGAAAAAGACCAATGCAAGCTAAATTTCAACTTAAATTATATATTCAACTGCACTGCCAATAAAGGGACAATGTATGTAATTCACATGCCTAGACCTAAATGAGAAGGCATCAAATCTAAGAATCATTTTTTTTCATTAAAGATTGAATATATTTAAATGGATGGAATTAGAAATTAGTGTGATTTAGTCCTTCAAAGTTTGGTGATAATTAATCTTTTTAAAATATTCTAAAGTCATCCTAACGCTTACTTGCAATCTCCTGAGAGTATTAAATTAAAGAGTTGAAAATCTCTATGGGATAAATGTCAGCTTTATTCACATTCTTTAGCTGAATAAATGGGATTACTGAGAACCACATTTAATGAAATAAGTTCAGAAGTTACAAGAACTTGAAGCAACAGCAGGCACTTTATTATTAACCTTTTATATGAAAAGGAAATGTCATTCAGAAGAGATACTCTTAAAAAATATATTTTAAAGGTCATTATTGCCTTAAGAAAAGGAGCTCTGGTGATGCAGAGGTTAAAGAACTTGGCTAGTACCTAAAAAGTCAATGGTTTGAACCCACAGCCAGTCCATGGGAGAAAGATGTGGCAGTCTGCTTTCATCAGGACTAAAGCCTGGGAAACCCTAAGGTACACTTCTATTCTGTCCTGTAGGGTCACTAAGAATTGGAATCAATACATCGGCAATGGGAATTGCCTAAGCAAGGGGAAAACTAGGTCCAGTATGAATCTTAGTACGTGTACTCAATATAAATATGCCATGTCACATTACTTTAATTTTTAAAAAAAGTCATTCTAAGTCCATCTCCACTTACAAGGGATAATAAGCAATTAACTCTAAGATGTTACTAGTCCTAGAGTCGTAGGCAGCATCAAATATCTAGATGCCCCTGAAGTCATGGGTTCACAGTGCTTAGTGCTAATACAATACAACAGCACTAACACACACATCATCACCCTGTGCATGATTTTTTTCAGGTCTAATGGCTCTCTGTTCCCCTTTTATCAGGTGCCCTGCATCTTGAAGAGGCAGAGACCACTGTGCCTAGAGTCCAGTCTGTGCAGAGGCCGTCTCTATTGTCATTAGCTGCTGTCGAGTCATCTCTGACTCATAGCAATCCTATACACAGCAGAATGAAACACTGCCTGTCTCACGATTCTTGCTATACCTGAGCCCATCATTGCAGCCACTGAGTCAATCTATCTCGTTGACGGCCTTCCACTTTTTTGTTCACTGTTCCCTTTACCAAGCATGATATCCTTCTTCAGGCAATGGTTTCTCCTGAGGACATGACCAAATAGGTGAGATGAAGTCTGGCCATTCTCACTTCCAAGGAGCATTCCCGCTGCCCTTCTTCCAGGACAGATCTGCTAGTCCTTTTAGCCATCTCTGGTGAGACCTAAGTCTGATTGTAAGACACAGAAATCTTGGTACCCTTCCAAAGTTAGAAATGCCATCTCTTTCATTCTCTGGCCACAATGGCCTTCTCCCCTATTCCCTCCCTCCTTACCTGCTGCAACAGCCAAAGTAATCTCATCCATGAGCTATCACTTTTATAAGAAGTAGGAATGGTTGTTGTCCTTAAGAGGATTCTACCTCCAACACCCCCCAAAAAATGGGGGAAAAAAAAAAAAAAACCTAAAGTAAGGGATACTAATGGTCTAGCTACTGCTAGACACAGGAAGAAGAGAGAAAAATACAGAAGAGAAACACAAATCATCATCTCAAAAATAGTGTACTGTCACATGTACATAACCAGGATTTGCAGCTTGAATTATTCACAGTTTCACTAGTATTACCTCTGTAATAATACATCAAGTGACAAGAAAATCACGTCATCTCTAGCTATCTATCTGAAAGTATGGCTAATCAAATACATCTCAGCTCCACTGGTTTGGAAATAGTGCCCAAAAAGGTTGCCAGCATGATCCCTAAGCTGCAGCTCCATAAAGGAATGAGGAGAGACCATTAGCAGGATAAGTGGAATACATAGTTGAAAACTGCTGGAGAACAGACTAAACAAGTCAGGCATAAGTACCTATAGCTTCAAAATAAAAGGCAGGCCAACTTGTCTCATATCTTGAAATGAAAAATTATACAGAATGTTGGAAATGAAATTCAACTTAATAAGTTCATCTAATTCAGTAGGTATCAGCTTATGCTCTTTGGGTCCATGGAGAAGCTTGGAGTCATTCTGGAAGAAATGTCATTAAAAAAATACGTGTTTGTAGCTATTTTAAAAAATGTAATGTAAAATAGTAGTTAAACCTATAAGAGGTACATTGTGAGCATATATCAAATGAATGTGTAATTTAAAATGAAGCTGAAATCCTAATTTTCATGGAAAATATGACTCTGTGAAGCCCATTCTGGAGGAATATGTGTTAAATCTTAAGTGAGGCTGTGCCCCTCCTCTGCTCAACATCTAAAATGGCTTCCCAATCAACTCTGTGTGAAAGCCTTACATCAGCTAACAAGGGGCTACAGGGCACCCTCCTTCCCATTTCTCACCTGGTCTCCTGCCATACTCTTCTTGCTCACATCCCTTTAGCCATCCTGGCTTCCTTGCTGCTCCTACACCAAAGGAGACATATTCTGTCTCAGAATCTTTTCTGCAATGCTCTTTCCACTTTTCCACAAAGCAGGTATCATTATGTTTTGTTTCCTCAACTCCTTCAAGTATTTGCTCGTATGTAATCTCTGAGAAAGACCTTTCCTGATCACCATATTTAAAAATTGCCTTTTTGCCCTAATCCCTTTTCTTCCTTATTTTTTGTAGATTTGTTGTTGTTGTTATTTGCCATCAAGTCGGCCCCGACTCATAGCGACCCCTCCTTGTGTTTCCGAGGCACAATCTTAAATACTATTGTATTTAATAATGTGTTTGCTTTATTGCCTGTCACTCCTAACTAACGTGTAAACTTCCCTAGACTGTTGTTGTTATTATTGTTATGTGTTATCAAGTCGGCCCGACTCATAGCAACCCCTCCTTGGGTTTCCAAGGCAGTATCACTACGGAAGTAGATTGACCAATCTTCCTTCCGAGAAGTGGCTGGTGGGTTTGAACCACCAGCCTCCCTACACTAGAGTAACCAATTTGATCTGCTTTATTTAATCATGAATCTTCTAGAACAGTGCCTGGCACATCAACCAGTTGCTGTAGAGTAGATTCAGACACATGGTGACCCTATGTGTGTCAGATTAGAACTGTGCTACATAGGATTTCCAATGGCAGACCTTTAGGAAGTAGAACACCAGGCCTTTCTTCTGAGGTGCCTCTGGGTAGATTGAAACTTCTAACCTTTCAGCTAGCAGCTGAGCACTTTAACCATTTTCACCACTCAAGGACCCTGCCCAGTATGTACCAGAAACCAAAAACAAACCCACTGCCATCAAGTGGACTCCAACTCATAGAGCATCCCATAGGGTTTCTAAGGCTGAAAATAGATTGCTTCATTTTCTTCCTGTAGAGCAGGTGGTGGGTTTGAACTGCTGACCTTCTGGTTAACAGCCAAATGCCTTACCCACTGCACCACCAGAGTTCTTGTACCTGGCATACAGGAGGTGCTTAACAAATATTTGTTGAATGAATGAATAAGAGGGTAAGCTGGTCAGTAAAACCAAAATGCAATTAGCACCTTAGAATAGAACAGTGTTCAATGCTTTCTCTATAGATTTGTATCTCTCTGTGTGTAATAAAGTAAGGTCATATTCAGATAGAGGAAACATTCATTAAGCATCTCCTATATTTCAGACTCTTTTTTGGGGGGATTTAGCCTGTTTAAATTATCTGATCCAAGACCCAAAAACCCCCATAGGATTTCCAAGACTGTAAATCTTTACAAAAGGAGACTACCTCATCTTCTCCTGCAGAGTGGCTTTTGGGTTTGAAATACTGACCTTTGGTTAGCAGCCAAATGCTTTAACCAACCTGCATAATTATTAAGATATTTCAATAGAATTTAGTCAGTACTGAAAGCAAAAAGCATTTTAGAATTTTCCATCCACCTTTGTCACTACAGGAGATTGGCAGGTTATCTTAAAGGCAGAATAGTTTGAATATATATACACTTGTATGTACCCTTTCCTTTAGTCTAGCTCAGCAGTCCTCAAACTTAAGTGGCATAATTAGTATTGAAAGGAAGACCAGGCAACATGCTCCCATAAAGATGACTGCCTACAGAACCCCATGAAGCAGTTCTACTGTCAGATGCAGTCGTTATGCACAGTAATTGACGTGACAACACAAAACAACAATAAATAACAATCTACTTTGTAGGCAAAATAAGGGATTTTCAAGGATAATTTTTGCTCAATTGTTATTGACATATTTTAGAATCAAATCTGTAAAACCTAACTCCCATTTATACTAACTTTCCCCCCACTGTGATTTCAAGTTACCTTGCTTCTGCTTAGAGTTCAGAATAAACTTCCATCATACTTATGCACATATTTGAACATTTTGCTAAAAAACCCTTGAACAAGAAAGTTATTGTTCTTCACCACTCTTTAAAATTCAAGTTTACTTATATCCACTCACATAAAATTACAGCAGCAAACCCATCTGCCCTGTGCCTGCTCCTCACGGTTCAGTAGTCAGTGTGCAATGACAAGAGAACACAGAAAGTGTTAAATATAGACAGTTTTATCTCTTCTACCAAATTGTTGGTGCTTCTTTCTGATTGCTATATTTTGATTATGAGAGCTGTTTCTGATGTTGTAAGTCAAATCAAAATTTTCTACTTCTCTTTTAAGAATTTTGATCAGTTTAATTTCAGAGTGTCCTGAGATTGCAAGGTGAACTGTTAAAAAATTGATACTATTTATAACCACTTATCTGCTTGAAACAGGATTTTATTTTTGAAATCATCACACAACAACAAAATTTTACAGGGATAAATTGTAAGCTAAATCTTCTCAGTTGTCATCTACAATCTCTAAAGTCAAGATTTTTGTTTCTTCCTTTAGTCTGTCATAGTCACCAAAGTAACCCTATTGTTCTTGACTGGATTTTAATATGAATTATTAAAATATTTTAAATTAACTTAAAAATAAACATTTATATGTTTTATGTAGAGGCATTTAGGGTAAGCTCTATTTTATTTTTTTAATTTCTGCGACTGAAAATAGTTTGGAAATCATTCTTTTAGCATGTTGTTGTTGTTGTTGTTAGGTGCCACTGAGTTGGATCTGATTCATGGTGATACTGTGTACAACAGAACAAAACACTGCCCAGTTCTGTGCCAGCCTCAAAATCCTTGCTATATTTGAGCCCATTATTGCAGTCACAGTGTCAATTCATCTCATTGAGGGCCTTCCCATCCTTCATTGACCCTTCACTTTACCAAGCATGATATCCTTCTCCAGGGAATGGTCCCTACATCAATATTTGGTCAATATGACCAAAGTAGGTGAGACGAAGTCCAGCCATTCTCACTTCCAAGAAGCATCCAGGCTGTACTTCTTCCAGGACATATTGTTAGTTCTTCTGGCAGTCCATGGTACTTATAGCATTCTTCACCAACACCACAACTCAAACATTTTCTTAAGGAGCCAGATAGTAAATATTTTAGGCTTTGAAGGCCAAAAGTCAAAGATGAGGCTATGATGTAGGTAGTGCATCATCTAAACTGTAACCATTATAAAATACAAAAAGCATGCTTAATTTGTGAGCTGTACACAAACAGGAAGTGGGCCAGGTCTTGCAGTGGGTTGTAGTTTGTGGATGTCTGTTCTAGCCCAATACCCCCCTTTATAGCTGAAGAAATGCCTGCCAGAGTTGAATTTCTTGTAGAAGGTACACAGATAGTATAAAGATCAGGGACTGCAATTAGATCATTCAGTGTCTGACATAGCTGGATGCAATCAGTGGATTGTTGATGAACAACCATCATCATAGGAAGGAGAGAGACATAAGTATAAACAACAAAAGACTCCCAAACCATGTTGTTGTTGTTGTGTGTGCCGTCGAGTCAGCCCCGACTCATAATGACCCCTCCTTGGGTTTTCGAGGCAATATCACTACAGAAGTAGATTGCCAACCTTCCTTCCGAGGAGTGGCTGATGCGTTTGAACCTCCAGCCTTCTGGTTATCAGTCAAGTGCCTTAGGCACTATGCTACCAGAGCTCCTTTAGTTGAACACAAATCCACAGTGAACACAGTTACATAAACAGTCACTATATAAAAGGACCATGTTTAGCATTTTTTTTCCTTTCCCAATAATGTACTGAGCCTCGCTGCTTTATTAATGTGAAGGGAAACTTCGTATAAATACATACACAATGACATCAACCATAAATCCAAGAAGTCTATCTATCTCTCTATTTCTATCACTATCTGAAGAACTTTGCATCCTGATATGTAGTTTGGATATTAGTGATGTGATTGGGCAAACTACTTCTGTAGTGATACTGCCTTGGAAACCCAAAAAGGGGCCGCTCTGAGTCAGATCCAACTTTACAGCAATGAGTTTTTTTTTTTGTTTTTTTTTTAGAGATCATATAGCAGAAAATGAATTTGCTTCTGGTAGGAACAAGCTTCTCTGTTTTGGATTATTGAAATAGTTTTACTTAGCCTGGCCTTCTAAGGAACTGGACATAGACATTATTACTGCTCAAACATCTTTTAAAATCTCTGGATCAAAAAATTCATATTAAAGAGAAAGAACCAAGCGATGGTTAATTTTGTGTCAGCTTGGGTAGGCTACAGTTCTATGGTTTGCGTGGTTTTGCCAA
Organism: Orycteropus afer afer; assembly: GCF_000298275.1. Classification (NCBI taxonomy): domain Eukaryota; kingdom Metazoa; phylum Chordata; class Mammalia; order Tubulidentata; family Orycteropodidae; genus Orycteropus; species Orycteropus afer. The sequence goes on from NW_006921772.1 coordinate 4,810,160, forward strand.
ACACTAGTCTGCTTGCTGTAATGTAATAGAATGACCTCCCCATAATGTAACATAGTATATAGTAATCAATCAGTAAATTGAAAAGATAGTTTCCTTATGGTGCATTCTGTTTCCAGAGAATAAATAGATATTTGGCAGAACTCTATTTTCATTCTGCACTCTTTCCATCCTTTGACATATGGATCTTGGGAAACAAGCATGCAGGAGTCTCCCTCCATCATGCCACCTGACTTACAGATTTTGAACTTGCCATCTCATGAACCAATTCTTTGAAATAAATAAATAAATCTCTCTGTCTTTTTCTCTGTGTGTGTGTCACTAGTTCTGTTTCTTTAGAGAAGCTTAAGACAAGCCACTTGCCCTTTTTTTACCTTGCAAACTGTACCACTAGATAACTTAATAGTAGGTGTCAGTAAGTTCTCTATTTATAGAACTATTCTAGTTAATAAAGGAAGAAAGAACATTAGAATTAGAATATTACCATTTATAACTTCTAATGAGTCATGGGATCTAGACATATATCAACATCTGCTAGCATCAGAAACAGAGAGACAAATATTACATGCTTCCCACTGAAAAGAACAGAACACTGTCTATGAAGTGTTTTGTTCAAAAAGAAAAACAGAACTTGTATTTGAACAATTCTTTTGATCCCTACTACCAATTTCCTGAATCACAGTACACATAGAGAACAAAGGGAGATAGGCTTATGATGACTTTTTAAAATTAAAGTAATGTGACATGGAATATATATTGGTTATTATTTATTTAACTTATCTTTTAGAACTACATAATGTTTGGATTTCCTTTAAAATAATTAAGGGGGTGGGGGTTTAATAAAACAAGATTTGTCATGAATTGATAAGTGTTGAAGGTGGAGGATGAATACAAGAGAATTCTAGTTCATGTACATGGTATGTTGTTGTTGTTAGGGGCCATTGAGTTGGCTCGTACTCATAGCTACCCTATTCACAACAGAATATTGTACATTGTGTACAATTGCAATTTTCTATAATAAAATGTTTAAACAAAATAGCCAAAGGCAATCCCCAAATCCAAGACATGATGAGATAGACATAGTTGTTTCCTATTCTGCTAATTCAACAGGGTAGCATCAGCAAACATCAGCAAAAATAGTTTACATAAGATGCATTTCTCAATTAAAAGAAACCTAAATTTGGACTTCCAGCAAGATGGCAGAATAAGCAGACAAGCTACACAAACCCTCTGCAAAAAAGCAATGAGAAACAAATGAAACCAATAAAGAAGACAATCCTGGAACCTGAGGTTTGAAGGCAAGGTTAAAGAAGTGGGTTAAATACAAACCTGTAGAAGAACCTGAATGAAAATAGTGAGTTAGGAGGCAAACTGAGCTGCAGACTGCTGGCTATCCTGAGGGCATTTTGATTATATCCTGGTAGCAACTTAAGAATTGGCTCTGCTCACTAAAGACTGCATGGGTAAGGATTGCATTGCTACCAGACAACCAGAAAGGAAAACAGCAAAGAATAAGGCAAACAGACCTGTGGACTGCCAATGGCTGTCCTGAAGGTACAGTCATTTTGAATATTCACAAGCCACGGGAGTGACCATTTTGAATATGTGCAAGTGGCATCCTCACCTAGACAGAGACATACAAGTGGGCTCTGCTTTCCAAGGACAGCACAACCAGTGCACTGGAAGATGATGACTGAAAAGGTGTGATATTCCCATTATTGCTCTTATACTCTACACACTCTTGATGTAAAGAGTGGACATCCTCCATCTCTAGCCACCTTCTTTACCAGCAAGAATTCCATCCTGGTCTGTGCTCTGACAGAGCCTGGGTGCTGTGCCCCATTCCCTACAATTTTGTTTTTTGATTGTTTGTTTTTAAATTACTCTTTTTATCTTCTTCCTTGCTTCCTCTTTTTTCCCCCCTTTCTCTTTCCTGTCTCTGGTTCTTGTTTCTTTTCTTTCTTTTCTCTTCCCTCCCTGTTCCTGGTTTACTTTTTTCTTTCTTTATTTCTTTTGGTTCTTCCCAGTCCTTATTTTTCCTCTGGCAGTTTTCCCACTTTTTCTTTACTATTTTTTTACTCTTACTTTTTCCTTTCTTTGCTCCTTCTCCAGATATTGTCTTTTTCTTTTTTTCTCATTAAATTTCTTTTATCTTTTTTTAATATATTTTGAAAAATTTTCTTCTCATTTATTGAACTATATTTGTGTGTGCGTGTCTGATTGTTCCTGTTTATGTGGTTTGAGTTTTTGTTTTCTTGGTTTTATTTCTTCCTGGTAGTTTATTTTTATTTATTTATTTATTAATTTATATCTGAGTGGAAGACAACAACTGTTACAACACAACACAACCATACCTCATCCCCTGCAGCCCAACTCACTGCAGGAGAGCCACCATTTGCTTTTGCACCAAGTGACCAACAATAGATAGCAGCCAATAGCAGCTCAAATTACCCTCAACTACTCCTTAATGACAGTGAACAGAGATCTGTGCACACACTCTCAATCTCTTTCACACATTAAACATATATACACCAGCACAATGTCTAAGAGACAACAGACTATCACAGCATGCACAAAGAAGCAAGATAAAGTACTGTAAACAAGGGATCAGGACACAAACTCAGAAAACATCCCTGAGAAAGAAGCAGCATTGGAACTCCCTCATGAGGAATTCAAAAGAATTTTATTTGGGTAACTTCAATGGACTGAGAGACAGAGTAAGGAAAACACTGACAAGATCAAGAAAAACACTGACAAAATTAAGGAAAATATACACACAATTCTAGAAAAATTTAGGAAAACAATATGAGAACACATTGACAAACAAAAAATTAAAAACAGTACAAACACAACCAGTAGAGATCTAGAAGATTAATACTAATATTTCAGAAACAGATAACACATTGAAGGGCCAAAAGAGAAAAATTGAATCAATGGAAGGAGAATTAATGAGATTGAAGACAAATACCTCAATACTATGTTGTTAAGGGAGCTCTGGTAGCATAGTGCCTAAGGCACTTGACTGCTAACCAGAAGGCTGGCAGTTCAAACCCACCAGCCACTCCTTGGAAGGAAGGTTGGGCAATCTACTTCTGTAGCGATACCACCTTGGAAACCCAAGGAGGGGTCACTATGAGTTGGATCTGACTCATAACTCAACAACAACAACATGCTGTTAAGGGATCAATCAGACAAAAGATAAAAAAAAAAAATGTAGAAAGCCTAAGATTCATGTGGGATACCATCAAGAGGGATAATCTACATGTAATTGAAATTCTAGAACTGGAAGAGAAAAACAAAACCACAGAGAAAACTGTGGTGTGTTACAAGAGGTGTTAACACCTCTTGTAAGCTTGGTATGAAGTTAACAAAGTCCCTTGATTTCTACTTATCTGGAAATGTTCTAATTACACCCTGATATTTGAAGGACAATTTTGCTGGGTATATAATTCTTGGTTGAATTTTTTTTTTCCTTTCAGGCTTTTATATATATCATTCCATTGTCTTCTTGCCTGCATGGTTTCTGCCAAGAAATCAGAGCTTAGTTGTTTTGGTTGCATTTATAAGTAAAAGAAGAAAATAATAAATCATAGGGTAAGTTCAAAGAAAAATAATAAACCACATCAAAATAAAAAAGAGGATAAGGATAAATATTTAGCAAATACTAAAACAATCACAACAAAAGAGATGATAACACAATTCATAAACAAAATGAGCTCAGCACAGAAAACGGAACAAAGAAATAGGTGACACCATGAAAAAACACATAACAAAATAACATCAATAAATTCATACTTGTTGATAATTACACTGAATGTCAATGGATTAAGTGCACCACTCAAGAGATGGAGAGTTGCAGACTGGATAAGAAAACATAACCCATCAATCTATCATCTACAAGAGACTCACTTTACACACAAAGACAAAAATAGACTAAAAATCAAAGGTTGAAAAGATACCAAACAAATGGCAACCAAAAAAGGGTAGGAGTAGCAATATTAATTTCTGATAAAACAGACTTTAAAACAAAAATGACCATAAGAGACAAGGAAGGACATTATGTAATGGTAAAAGGATCAATTGAATAAGAGGCTATAACCATAATAAATATCTATGCACCCAATGAAAGTGCCCCAAAACACATAAAGCAGACATTAACATAATTGAAAGACAAATAGATGATTCCACAGTAATAGCAGGAGACTTTAATATACCACTTTCAATAAGAGACAGAACAACTGGAAGGAAACTCAACAAAGATACAGAAGAATAAATTATACAACCGACTGACTTGACCTTAGACATCTACAAAGCACTCCATCCAACATCAGGAAAATATACATTCTTTTCCAGCACACATTGAACATTCTCCAGGATAGACCATATGTTAGGCCAAAAAGCAAGCCTCAAAAAATTTAAAAACATTGAAACACTGCAAAACATCTCAGATCACAATGCTGTAAAATTAGAAATCAGCACTAGGAAGACCAACAGAAAAAGAGAAAACACATGGAAACTTAATAATATGCTCCTTAAAAACAACTGGGTAATAGAAGAAATTAAAAAAAAAAAAAAATTCCTTGAATCAAATGAGAATGAAAACAAAACATACCAAAATCTTTGAGACACAGCAAAAGCAGTGATCAAAGGGCAATTTATAGCACACATCAAAAAAGAAGAATGAGCCAACGTCAACACCTTAACCCAACATCTCCAACAATTAGAAAAAGAGCAGGGGGGAATAAAAACCTACAGTCACCAGAAGAAAAGAAATAATAAAGATTCAAGCAGAAATAAATGAAACAGAAAATGGAAAGATCATAGAAAAAAATCAGCAAAACTAGAAGTTAGTTCTTTGAAAAGATTAATAAAATTGACAAACCACTGGCAAACTTAACAAAGGAAAAGAAGAAGAATATACAAACAACATGAATAAGAAATGAAAAGGGTGCCATCACAACAGAACCAACAGAAATAAAAAGAATAATATCAGGATACTATGAAGAACTGTATCTCAACAAATTTGAAAACCTTGAAGAAATGAACAGATTTCAAGAAACACACTACTTACTTAAACCACACAGACTGAGGTACAAAATTTGAACAGGCTCACAACAAAAGAAGAACTTGGACAAGTCATAAAAAAATGACCAATAACAAAAATAATCCTGGCCCAGATGGTTTCACTGGAGAATTCTACCAACCATTTAAAGAAGAGCTGGCACCAATCCTACTCAAACTATTCCAGATCACAGAAAAGGATGGAATCCTCCCAAATTCATTTTATGAAGCAAGTATAACACTGATACCAAAACCAGGCAAAGACACCACTAAAAAGGAAAACTACAGACTAATATCCCTCATGTATATAGATGCAAAAATATTCAACAAAATCCTAGCCAACAACATGTCCAAAAAATAATACATCATGACAAAGTGGGATTCACAGCAGCTATGCAATGATGTTTCAACATTAGAAAAACAATCAACATAATCTTTCACATAAGTAAAATAAAGGAAAAGAATCACATGATCATATCAATAGATGTGGGAAAGGCATTTGATAAAATCCAACACCCATTTCTAATAAAAACTCTCAGCAAAATAGGAATTGTAAGGAAATTCCTCAACATCATGAAGGACATGTATGGAAAACCAACAGCCACATTGTTCTCAGTAGAGAGAGGCTGAAAGCATTCCACTTGAGAACAGGAACCAGAAAAGGATGCTCTGTATTTCCACTATTATTCAGCATTGTGTTGGAAGTCCTAGACAGCATAATAAGGCAAGAAAGGGTAAGGTTAGCCATTAGAAAGAAGCAAATCAAAACAACCATGAGATACCATCTTACCCCAGTGTTAATAGCAAAGTTCAACAAGTCAGAAAATAACAAATGGCGGTGAGGATGTGGAGAGATTGGGACCCTCATACACTACTGGTGGGACTGTATAATGATACAAGCACATACCATGCAAATCGGCATGGCAATTCCTTAAAAGTTGGAAATAGAAATACCATTCTACCCAGCAATCCCATTACTAGGTATATATCCTAAGGAAATGAGAGGCAGGACATGAATAGATATGTGCACCCCCATGTTCATCACAGCACTATTCACAATAACAAAGAGATGGAAACAACCTAAGTGCCCATCAACCAAGGAATGCATAAACACATACATACACACAATGGAATACTTTGCAACCCTAAAGGATAATGTAGAATCTGTAAAACACTATATAATGTGGATGAACTTAGAGGACATTATGCTGAGTGAAATAAGTCAATCACAGAGGGACAAATATTGTACTAGTCTACTATTGTGAAAAGGAAAGGAAAGGTTTATACTAGAAGGAAACTTTGTTGGTTACCAGGGATGGGAGAGGA
>NW_006921772.1:4821900-4822459 GCF_000298275.1 Orycteropus afer afer
GGGCCTGAGTTGCCTCTCCTCACCTAATCCCTTTGGCTGACTGCTCTTCTCTCTGGCTTCCTGGCTTTTAATCCCCTTTCTCCTGCTCTTCCCGATTGCTACTCGGGTGTCCCTGAGTTGTCTCTCCTCACCTGTAACTCTGGGGCTGGTTATATATATGTGTGTGTATATATATATATGTATATATATATATATATATATATACACATGCATACATACATATACATATGTAATATACCAAAGATTATTGGTGGGTGCCATGGGTAGGAGGGAGGGGGAGGGGGGAGGCTTTTCTTTGGGAGGCATAGAGTTCGTGCTGATAGGGGTGGAGTATTTTGGAAAGGGATGGCGATAATGGTGGCACAGCAAGAAAAATGTAATCAGTGTCCCTGAGCTGCAAATGTGGAAGCTGTTATGTTGGAGAATGTCTTGTTGTATATGTTTTCAGCACTGTAAAAGTGATAAAAGAAAGGAAAAGACAAGAAGACTGTATTTGCTAGACACATATTTTGAAAATGTCACTTACATTTAGGGTTTAAATCTAGGAGTATAGCATGTC
>NW_006921772.1:4823849-4824536 GCF_000298275.1 Orycteropus afer afer
AGCCAGGCTTCCTTTTGAATCCCGTTGTGTCCAGTTAGGAGATGAAGGGAGAAAGCATTGCTGAGAAATCATATAGCTAACACTGACTCTTTCTTGTTTCTCACTTGAGTCTAATCTTTTAGTCTTCTAGACCAATGATCACATCACAGAGCTAAGACTACGGAGACCTGGTGAAAGTATTATTCTCCTGTGTTTTGCATCCTGCACAATATCCTTATAGCAATTTCCAAATGAATGACCATTTTAAAATTCCTATGAAATTTCATCCATGAGAGCCAATTTACTTTTTTCAGTTAGTTCACATAATTTTATTTGGATTTAGCTTTTCCTCTATTCCTAGAGCTCCACTTGGCTTCAGTAGGCAAATAATTGCTGCTTCAATTTTATTGGTATAGTAATGTTACCTTCTTTTCTCACTTAATTTCATGACTCTCCAACTCTAGAATTAACTAATTGAGACATTCTTTGGCACAATAATACAAAAGAGTTGGAGCTTTAGAATGGGGCCTTTTCCTGCAGTTTGTCATCATAGAAATGAAAAATATACTCCAAAATTTGCTAAAAATACTAATTTGTTACCGGATACAAACTGACTCAGAAACGTCTTGAATACCTTAAATTCTGTTTGTCTCAGATTGTTGTTGTTGTTGTTTGCCGTCGAGTCGGCCCCAACTCATAGCGACCCCT
>NW_006921772.1:4827086-4852569 GCF_000298275.1 Orycteropus afer afer
TGGTACAGTGACTCTGTGTATTCCTGCCATCTTCTCTTGATGTTTCCTGCATCATTCAATATTTTGCCCATAGAATCTCTCAATATTGCAATTGATAAAGTAGTACAAAAAATGTTAGAAAAATGAAATGTGTGTGTGTGTATGTGTACTATCCATGTGCTGATATGCAATGTATTAGTATATCCCTATGGAAGTAGATTGCCCAATCTTCCTTCTGAGGAATTGCTGTCGGGTTTGAACTGCCAGCCTTCTGGTTAACAGTCAAATGCCTTAGGAACTACACCACCAGAGCTCCTACTTTTGAAACAGCATTATAAATTTTGTAAAGGTGTTGAAATTCAGTATGCCTTTGTTAATTAAAAAATGAGTTTTAAGGCTTAATACTCAGAAGTGGACATATTGTGCAATATAAAATAACACATTATTAAAATTAATTTCACCTGTTTGCTTTCACACTTTTCAATGAGTTTATTAGAAAGCATAAAATTACATTTATGGTTTATGCTATATTTTATTGGACAGTACTGTTCTATAGGATAGGAAAGGAAAGCAACAGGGTTTGTAAGTAAGAAGCAGGAAAGAAGGTGGCACATGCCTTTTAAGTTTTATGAGAAGATATTGAGTTAGAGCATATTAATATTTTAGGAAGTAGTAAAATGAGAAAGTAAGAAAATAAAACACTTGTAGATTAAATTCAGATTGTTGATTAGGAGCTATCTGAAAATTGCGCAGCCCACTGTCTAATCACAGATTAAATAAAAACTAACCCACTTTCCATCGAGTTGATTCCAACTCATAGCAACCATATAGGACAAAGTAGAGCTGTGTCATAGGGTTTCCAGAGGCTGTAGATCTTTATGAAAGCAGCCTGTCTCATTTTTATGCTGTGTAGTAGCTGGTGGATTCGAATTACCGACCTTTTGATTAGTAGCCGAATGCTTTAACCACGGTGCCACCAGAGCTCCTTAATCATAGATTATTAAACCCTAAACAGAAAAGCAAACAAGCAAACAAACCAACAACAACAACAAAAAGAAACCCTTCACATCACAAGTAGTACCTCTTTCTTTCTAACAGATTGATTTGGGGTTTTGCTTCTAAAAGATTGTCACAGGAGTCCAGAGGAGACGGCAGAATGGAAACTTTCATTCTGGTAGGATTGCTTCCTGACCCTTTTACAAGTGGTAGCTTGTATCTCCTTTTCTTCTCAAAGTGCAGTGATGGTTTGGACAAGTGAACCATTTCATGGTTATATAAACCTATAGAAAATAATGTTATATGTGTGCTGACCTTAAATGAATGATTTTATTTTAACATTTTATTGTGAAGAATTTCAAATTTACTTAAAGTAGACAGAATAGTATATCAAAATCCTATATTTCCATCATGTAGCCTGAACAGGCATCAATGTCTGATCAATGGGGCTCCACCCATATCTCCCTCCCCATCCATTTAGAATCCCCATTCTGCCTTATTTTAAATTCCAAATATCATGCCATTTCATCTATAAACATTTCAGTATTATTTCTGTGGGGAAAAAAGACTCCAAAAAAAGTCACAATGCCATTATTAACCTAAAAAGAAATTATAATTCCAGAAAAGCATCAAATATCAGGTCAATTAAAAAATGAAACAAACAATTTAAATAAAACATTTCAGTGGTGAGTAAGAAACTTATATAGTTTTATAATCTGCTCTAACTAATTATCTGTTTCAATAGTTCTATAGATGAACTTTGTGCTTATTTCTGAGGAAATAAAAATTTAATTAAATCATTATTCTATTATATCTCTTCGATTATAATCTTTCTAAGCAATATATTCCTTAGAAAAAACTGAATTACCATTATGATTACTAACCACTAGATGCCACAGTTGCTTCACACAAATGAAAACAACTCAGCCTTGATCTGTCAAGAAAAAAATGACAGCATTCAAAATATCACAGTAAAGTACTGAATCAAAAGGTCAGTAGCATTCTAAACTTGACTACACTTTGTAACAGAAGTATATACTGAACCACTCATTGAACATTTACTTTTAACTTTCATATTGATTAAAATATGAAACACACACACACTTTTAACTCATTTATACTTTTTTTCTGTGATTTTAATGTGCTAACTCTTTCCTATCAGTTAAAACACTCAATGGAGTACTCTCAAAGCAATCAGCTACATGGATCTCTGCTGTGTGTGAGAATTGATCTTGGGGCAGTTTACATTAATATTGTTCCAAAGCCGAAGGACACAACCCAACAGAAGAGCTACACCTTCAATGTGAACCTTGATGCCTGATGTCCTGATGTTGTAAGAGCTTCAACTCAGAAGAGGTGGCAAATGATTTACCTTCTATAATAGTTAATTATGGACATGCTCAAAATTGTTAAAGAAATTTTGGAGAAGAAGGAATTACTTTTGCAATTTTCTCTGGGAACTATTTTAATTTTAGGAAGTTTTAGTTGTTATCGTTTTTTTCAAAACCTATTACCAAGACTCTTCATTGAGGTTTTATCAGGTTGTTCATATATATATATATTTATACGAACAACCCCAGGTTATTCATATATGTTATTGTTCATATTAATATATATTATTGTTAAATAAGAACTGTCTTAGGCTGGGTTCTTTAGAGAAGCAAAACAAGTGAAGCTTATATATATGTGTGTGTGTATGTGTGTGTGTGTATACATATACGAGAGAGAGAGAGGGAAGAGATTTCTCTCAAGGAAATGTCTCACATAGTTGGAGAGGCTGGCAAGTCCCAAGTCCATGGGTCGGGCATCAGACTGGAGGCTTTTTCTCACTCACATAGCTGCAGGAGCTGATGAACCCAAGATCAGCAGGCTATATAGCAGGCTGTTGGCTCAAATTCCAAGAATCAGAGGTCAGATGATGATAAGCTGTACACATAATCTACAGTGAGAAAAAATGCCATGGAGCTTTGTCAGAATGTCCATATATATTGCATGCATGCACACCCTCCAAGAAAACTCCCCTTAAAACTGGCTGACCACATCAGATCACGTCATGGAGGCAACTACATTATATCACAAAATAGAGAATAAGTACATCATTATATAATTGCCAGACTATATCAGTGCACAACTGCCAAAGCACTGAGAATAATGGCCTAGCCTAGTTGACACATAACTTTAACCAACAAAATATTGGACATTTTTAGCCAGAGATAATATGATTACCTGTTGTTTCTTGTTATGTGCTGTCAAGTTGGACCCGACTCATAGCGACCCCTCCTTGGGTTTCCGAGGCAGTATCTCTATGGAAGTAGATTGCCTCATCTTCCTTCCGAGGAGTGGCTGGTGGGTTTGAACCACCAGCCTTCTGGTTAGCAGTTAAGTGCCTTAGGCATTATGCTACCAGAGCTCCTAATATGATTACCTATATTCCTATATTTATTTTTAATATAGTATATAGATCAGACTCTTCCTATACTTTGGTATGAATTTATTCCTTTTTAATGATATAATTTCTGTGCAAAATTGTCCCTTTAAACCTCTCTTATCCTAATGATTTTTTTTTCTTAAATTCATCTTAGAACTTATTACTTTAGTCTCTGTTTTAATAAAATATTTAGTCCATGGTAGAGATTTCTCAGATAATAATATACCCTAAAAATGATGTATCTTCAAAATTAAAGTGACTATGAGAAAATTACTTCATTGGCTTTGGGAAATACCAAATAAATAGAGAAATCTCAATAAATATGAAATTAAAGTCATAGAAAAAATCTTCCCCAAAGCACCTACTTAGTACAAATGAGGGAGAGGTATACAAACTGTAGGGTAAGAAGGAGAAAATATTTATCTTTTTCTTCTGTTCCAAAGTGATGGAGTTACTTCAGTGATGTTATAAGTGTTTTCCTGTATCCCACTTTTGTTCCCCTCTAGTTTTGTTCTTCACAAAGGCACTAGAGTATCTATCATAAAACAAATAAAAATCCTTTCTCTACTTTACTCAACATCTTCTTTGTCATCAGAATAAAAATGTTTTTACAAATGCCTAAATCTTCACTGTCCAATATGGTAGCCACTTGTGGCTGCTGAACATTTAACATATGGCTAGTCTAAACTGAGATGTACCATGAGTGTAAAATACACAATGGGTGTAGAAAACTTTGTTGTTGTTGTTATGTGCCATCGAGTCAGACCTGACTCATAGTGACCTCTCCTTGGGTTTCTGAGGCAGTATCACTATGGAAGTAGATTGCCCCATCTTCCTTCGGAGGAGTGGTTAGTGGGTTTGAACCTCCAGCCTTCTGGTTAGCAGTCAAGTGCCTTAGGGACTGTGCCACCAGAGCTCCTGCTTAGAAAACTTACTGCTCCTCAAAAAGGAGTATAAAATATCTCATTCATCTTTTACCTGTTGGCATGATACTATTTGGGATATATTGAGTTGAAAAATATATTACTGAAATTAATTTCGCCTATTTTTAAAAATGTGCCTACTAGAAAAAATATAAATTACATGTCTTGCATTTGTGATTTACATTGTAAATCTTTTGGACAGCTCTAGCCTAAATAATGAGCAAGCCACCAACTCCCTCCATTCCCAACCCATACTGGCCTCTTCATTTTATTGCACTGTTTCCCAATGTTTTCCTTACACCCAGACTAATTAGATGCCCTTGTAAATACACTCTCAGAGTACTCTGCATTTTCCCTTCATATAATTTACTACAATAATAGTAGTGTGTTGTTTAATTTCTGTCTTCTTCACTGGCCTGTAAGCTCCATGATGGGAGATGTGAATGTCTTATTGACATCTCCAGAGCATCCACCTTTTCTGATGATTAATCTTCATAGATATTGGTCGAATAAATGAATGAATGAACTTTATTCTAACATATCCCAAACAGTTCATGACTAGTTCATTTGTGTCTGATGAGAATAACTGATTTTGTAGATTGACTATAAGAAGTACCCATTAGAATGAAGCTATTCGAAGGAAGGTTGGGCAATCCTACTTCCGCAGTGATACTGCCTCGGAAACCCAAGGAGGGGTCGCTATGAGTCGGGGCCGACTCAACGGCACATAACAACAACAACAACAAATTCATTAGAATGAAGCAGAATAGAATACGCTGGTGCTGGTGTATGGACAGATGATTTGTTATGCATTATTGACCCTACATAATGGAAATCCTCTGGAACTGTTTTGTCCAACATGGCAGCCCTTAGCCACATGAGGCTATTTCAATTAAAGTTAATTACAATGAAATGAAATTGAAAATCCAGTTCCTCTTTCTCTGTCTCTCTCTCTCTCTCTCTCTCTCTCTGTGTGTGTATTTAAGTTCCCTTCAGTTGAATATAAACCCCATAAAGTCAGGGGCTTTGACTGTTTTGTTTATTGCCATTCCTCTTAAATAGTACATAGCTTAAGATAGTTACTAAATACGTGTTTTAGAAGGATATCTCTATTGAGCATGTTTCAAGTGGTCAATAGTTACATATGGCTAGTGGCTGCCTTATTGAGCAGCAAAGATAAAGACTATTTCCATCATCTTTGAAAAGCACTGGTTTAGAAATTTTAACATGCCCTTGGGGACATTTATTTGCTAATCAGAGGTGGTCTGTATATTTGGTTATTTTTGTATTTTAACTAAAATTCAATTTAGACTAAAATGAAGAGAAAGAGTCCAATAATCTGTATTACTAAGTGTCTCTGGGCAAGACCTAGACATGGAAAAGGAGCTTCATTCTCCAGCAGATGAAACATTAAGTCAGACATGCTCATGCACAGCCAGTGACTGATGTGGAAAGAACCATTCCTCTAAGGGCTCCCGGCAGGCCTACTGTTCCAGGGAGGCTGCCAGCACCTTGCTGGATTGGACCCTTGTGTCTTAATGCCATTCAATACCATCTCTTTGCCTTGATGTATAAAACAGAAGACTGAAATTTGAGGAAGAGGAAAGGCTTTGAGACACTAAATGCATCACAGACTATGTATAGTTGGATCACAACCTTTAGAGAGAAATTTTTGAAATGTCTTCTTCAAAATGTCACATACATTTAAGTGATTTCTTCATAATGTAACCTGTAATGGTTTGGCCAATAAAATTTAACTTTTGTGAGCATTTGTTGCTGGAAAATTTTCCCGCCTCATTGAAAGTGTCAAAATTTTCCATTATGACCTTACAAAATAAAATGGAATAAAAATTTTATTTTCTAAGTTCTCCTATTTGTTTACTTATTTATTTTCTGGATAAGAATTTTCTTAGTTCAGAACTTCTAAGTATTATATTTGGCAAAATAAATTTTTTCACATCTCACCATTATCTGACAGTCCTACTGTGCTAGTCTTTTATCAAACCTGAGAGTTTCTGCCTCTTATCATAGACAAGAAGTGAATAGGAGAGCTGAGTAGGGGATCACTAGGCAGCCCCACATTTCTCAACTCAACAGGTAGGGTAGAGGGGGTTTTGATATATTTAGGGGATTAAGGCCTCTCTCATCTTCTCTACCCTTTCAGGATAGGTATTTCCAATCTCTCTTGAGATTTTAGGAGAGACACTCAGTGACAATGGTACTTCTGTGTTCCACTGGTGAGTGGTAAAGCATGCCAGTAGAGACTGGGGAGTTGTACACGGAGGAGAGGTGCTGGGATAGCACAGGCTATTTCCTGAGCAGTGAGCAGGATGAGAAATGGGGAGAGAAGGCGCACAGTGGCCGCGGTGAGTGAAACCGGGAAAGGGCAGAGAAAGCCAAGAGTGGAGGGCAGGAGGACCTGGGGCGGGGCAGAGTGGGTAAGGGTCACTCCAAGACATAACGGGCTGTGGGCTGGGGGAGGGGGACACTGTGGGTGCTTGCCGGGGGCTTGGGGACCAGAGCGCCTCTGATGAGGTCAGAGGAGCAGAAGCGCTGAGAGGGAGGCAATGTAACCCCTGGACTCCGGGTGCGAGGAGGCAGACGGAGGGGCGGGACGGGACGGGAAATAGGACGGAGAGGAAGGGCCAGGGGAGGAGGGACGAGGGGGCGTTAGCCCTGGAAGCTGGAGGCGGCCCGACAGGGATCGTTTCCTTCCGGAGAGGAGGCCGGCTGTGGACCAAGGCTGGACCCGGGATGTCCAAGGGCGGGTGACGGGGAAATACCGCGGCCCGCGCTTCCCGGGGCTGGCAGCAGTGGTGCTTGTGGCTCCTCCTCGGGGCCTGTCCCGAGCCTGGCGGCGGGGGGAGCTGGAGGCGGGGAGAGAGGGCGGGAGCTGGAAAGGAGGGAGGAGGGAGGGACCAGGCGCGCCAGTGACAGGGTGGCAGCCTAGGAGCGGACGCGTTGCCGCCGCCACCGCTCCACCTCCTCCTCCTGCAGCTCCTCTAGCTGCTGCCGCCGCTGCCGCGGGGAGAAGTTTCACTCCGGATCCTCGTTCCGAGCCCCGGCCCAGAGCGTAGCTGGGAGTGCAGCCGGCAGCTGTAGCCGGCTGCAGGCTAGGCGCCAAGAGCGCTCCGACCCGGAGCCGGCGTCGGCGCCTCCGCGGCGGGCTGTGGCCGGGGTTGGGGGCTCAGAGGCGGAGGAGGGGCGAGTGTGAGCCGGGGGACCCGCGCTCAGCACCGCGGCCACCCAGGGAGCGTCTGCGCCTGGGTCAGCCGCGATGGCTGTGCGCTCCCGCCGCCCGTGGATGAGCGTGGCGCTCGGACTGGTGCTGGGCTTCACCGCCGCGTCCTGGCTCATCGCCCCCAGGGTGGCCGAGCTGAGCGAGAGGAAGAGACGCGGTTCCAGCCTCTGCTCCTACTACGGTCGCTCGGCTGCTGGCGCCGGCGCGCAGCAGCCGCTCCCCCAGCCCCAGCCTTGGCCGCGGCCCGAGCAGTCACCGCCCCCCGCGCGCCAAGAGCTCCAGGGGCCACTGCTACCCGAGGCAGCGCCCGCCGCTACCAGTTTTCGGAGCAGTCCCTGGCAGCAGCCACCTCCGCTGCAGCTGCGGCGGCGGGGACGCGAGCCTGAGGGCACGACCGGGCTCCCTGGCACCCAAACGGCTAAGGGGGAAGCCGAAGAAGAGGATAGAGGCGCGGTTGGACAGCGGCGAGGCGGCCGGCCCAGGAGTAGCCATAACGGCAGCGGGGACGGGGGCGCCACCGCCCCGAGCGCCAGACCCCGGGACTTCCTGTATGTGGGGGTGATGACCGCGCAGAAGTACCTGGGCAGTCGCGCTCTGGCGGCACAGCGAACCTGGGCTCGCTTCATCCCTGGCCGCGTGGAGTTCTTTTCTAGTCAGCAGCACCCCAACGCGGGACTCGGCCAACCCCCACCACCCTTGCCTGTAATTGAGCTGCCAGGGGTAGACGACTCCTATCCGCCCCAGAAAAAGTCCTTCATGATGATCAAGTACATGCACGACCACTACCTGGACAAGTATGAGTGGTTCATGCGCGCCGACGACGATGTCTACATTAAAGGTGACCTCCCAGCGCCGGCCGTCCCGCCTGCACGCCTCCCTGACTCCCTTTTCTGCAACCAGCCCCAGTCCCTGCCCAGCCCCCGCGCTGCTTCTCAGTCAGCACGTGCTATCGGCTCCCGCAGCCCCTGACCCGCGGTACCCACCCCTCGCATCCACCAACCATTCCTAGCCCTCTCCCCTTCCCCTCCTGCGGTCTGGACCAACACCTGCCCAGCCTCCCTCACTCTGGCTATTTTAGTTTCCGCGGAGCGCTTTCCTCTACTCTTTACTGTGTGGAGAGGTGTGGAAAGGGAACCAAGAGCTAAACCAGAGGCCGTGCACACAGCCCTCCTCTGAAAGACCTCTGTGGTGGTAGTATCTTTGGCCCGGAGGGGTGTGTCCTTGGTGGGGGAAGGGAAGACCTAGAATGGTGGTGAGAGCGAGACAGGAGATCCAGTTTTCTTTATTTCGCTACCCTCTTGTTTGAACTGGATCTAGCGCAGTTTTCAAACTGGTGAGATTGAGGGATGAATCGTCTTCCCTCTCCCGGGTTCTTTTCTGTGCTTTACCTTCCCTTCCGCGCGACCTGACGCTCACTGGGAGTCCTCTAGCACCCTCACAGCTCCAGCGCTCAATTCCTTCCACTTCCTACAGCACGGTACAAAGACCCCTCCCTGTCCCACCTCCACTTCAATAAAGCCCCTAGGGGATGGGTATATTGTCACGAATTGATGGTGGGGTAGTGGGAAAAGTGGCGGTGAATTATCCTGGGAGCTCCAAGCTGTTTTACCACGCACTGGTGTTGGGATCCTTTCCAGTCAATTTTGGTGGCTTCGGCGATAACCGGAGGAGGCTGGAAGTCCTTCCCAGAACCACGAGCAGCTACAGCAGGAGAAAACTTCCTCGTCAGTTTTAAAAGAGGCGCAGTTCTTTACCCTGAGTGTGGGTGGCTCTGGGCAGAGAATTTCTAAACTTAGCCGGACCTAAATTCCCCCCAGCAGAAGAGTAAATCTGGCCATGCCAGCCAGTTACCGAGATAGGGAGAGATGCAAGGGATGTAGCAGGTTGTCCTAAATGAGATCTTTGTGTGCTCTCCACATTTCCTGGCTTCTTGGTCAAAGGAGGCTATCCATCTTTGTTTATGCCTCTACCTGTAGTCTCCTAGCTTTCTCCTTATCCAGGTGGTATCTTTTACTTGACTCAAAAAACTTGTTTTGGCACTGGAGTGAATGTACAGTTATTAAATAGAGATTTCTTGGGTTTTGGTTGGGAGAAGAGAAATCACCAGAGGACTCTTGGTTTAAAAGATATTGATAATTTGGTACAAAAATGAAGAATGATTTGTTACTATTGCATTTCTAATGCATGCAGTTTAGGGTTTGTTCAAAGAAAAAAGTTTTCACAACTTTATAATCCCAATGCCTATTGTGTCCCATTAAAATCTCCAAGGTTTCTTATTAGAAGTTTACTACACTTTGTAGAGAATTTCTAATACCATTAATAGTATCAACTACTGTCATTTGCTTTAATGCTTAGGAAGATTGTCTTTCAGAACACTGAAATGTCATATTCTTTCCATTTCTATTAAGATTGAAATGCACTTTGTATTAAAACCAAATAATAGCCAACTGAAATTCATTGATAATCAAGGAGCTTGTCATGTCATTAGGATAATGACTGCAGATAACATATCAACAAAAATGATAGTAAAGATACTGACTATGAATACAAAGATGATTCTCTACTAACTCCAATGTAGTAAATAGAATATTGAATGCTTTCAAACTGTTTTAGCCAAACATTGTTACTTTTAAATTGTCTTGTCTGATAAGCTTACAAACTTTTAAGTGAAACCAGTTAAAATATTTCGTTTTAAACAAATGTTTATTTTTTCTCAAAAAGTGCCTTCCAAAGGTAAATTTCAAGATAATTCCAAGAATCTTTATCTCCCTCACCTCTCCCTCTATATATGTACATATATATATTTTTGGATTATATATGATTGAAATTTAGTTAAAGGCATAGCATTAAACTAAATCATCAGGAAAAATAATTATTGGGTATCAACGATCTGCCAAATCAATCCTAAATATAATATTTAATGCTAGTATATTTCTGGAGGGATGTTATCATTACCTTAAATGTGTTAAGAAACCTGTCTTTATTCTCTGTATCATTATTTAATGTTAAACAAAACAAAA
Source organism: Orycteropus afer afer (assembly GCF_000298275.1). Classification (NCBI taxonomy): domain Eukaryota; kingdom Metazoa; phylum Chordata; class Mammalia; order Tubulidentata; family Orycteropodidae; genus Orycteropus; species Orycteropus afer. The sequence goes on from NW_006921772.1 coordinate 4,837,674, forward strand.
TAATATTGAGAGTGTTAGACTCATTAAGGCTTTGTAGTGAACTTAACCAGAAAATTGATAAAATTTTATTGTGACTTACTAGATATAAACTAGGTGCTTTTTTTTCCCCTCACAATAATAGGATTTTGGGCGGAGTTTTCAGTTGTATAAGACTTCCAGGGAATATAACAGAAGTTCTGTTCATTACTTTGTACATTATACATGATTACAGAATTAGGAAAAGGAGTGATTGTTGCCTTTCTTTTTGTAGGTGATAAATTAGAAGAATTTCTTAGATCTTTGAATAGCAGCAAGCCTCTGTACCTAGGACAAACTGGTCTGGGGAATATTGAAGAACTTGGAAAGCTGGGGCTGGAGCCCGGGGAGAACTTCTGTATGGGGGGACCTGGCATGATCTTCAGCCGAGAAGTTCTCAGGAGGATGGTGCCGCATATTGGTGAATGCCTTAGAGAAATGTACACGACTCATGAGGATGTGGAAGTGGGAAGATGCGTTCGACGTTTTGGTGGGACTCAGTGTGTCTGGTCTTATGAGGTAAGCCTTGAACTCAGTGAAAATATTCCCTCTTACAAGTGTGTGTCATTTCAGTTTAGGACAATGTTTCACTTATTATCTCTCTGTCTTTATATTTGCTTGAAAGAAACAGCAACCTGTCCTGGATCTGTGATGGTTGTGGGAGCAACCTTTCTTATTAGACCTAAGGCCTGTCTGAGCCTTTGTTATTGGAAATACCAGTACCACCTCGGCAACCCAAGGAGAGGTTGCTATGAGTTGGGGCTGACCCAACAGCACATAACAACAACAACAATGACTTTAGCAGTGTTACACATATGGGATCGTATCTCTGTTGTTGTTGTTATGTGCTGTCAAATCGGACCTGACTCATAGCAACCCATCCTTGGGTTTCCGAGGCAGTGTCACTATGGAAGTAGATTGCCCAACCTTCCTTCTGAGGAGTGGCTAGTGGGTTTGAACTGCCAACCTTCTGGTTAGCAGTCATGTGCATTGGCACTACGCTACCAGGGCTCTGGAAGGTGCTATTTCCTCTTCTATTTGCTTTATGGGATTTATATACACATGTATACATTTCTTGTGTCTGGAAAGAGAACTGTTTTTATTTTCTTCAACTGTAGCTTTTAGCATATGGTATTTTGCTTTCTTTGTTTTGTTTTTAATCTTTTTTTTTTATTTTTAAGGTTTGGTATGTAATTACCTCTCTTTGTTTTCAAATATTTAAAAATTTGAATTTTCTTTGAAGATATTCATGAAGGAAATTGAACATATCTTTTTATAAAACAAAAGAAAAGTTAACTGATAACATACCACTTAAGACTGATTTAGTCACAAAATTTTAACCATTCTTTCTATGTCAGAAATTGTTGGGCACATCAAAAGAATGAGTTATCTAGGGGAAATAGAGAAGTTTTGAATTTGTTAAGTAACTGCTTAATCTTTTGACTGATTACCTAGAATTTGTTAATGGCTGCCTTTCTCTCTCTCTCTCTTTTTTTTTAACCATTTTCTGAGCAGTGACCATTATTTAAATCATCCAAGTTATGACCTATTATTCTTATTGCAGTAATTAGTTTTATGAGAAACACAGATTTTTTTTTCCTTCAAAAACTGGTTTTGAAAAGATATATACAATTTCATTTAAAATAGTTTCTGTAAAAGATTATTTTAGTAAAAATTAATCATTTAAATAGTGTATGACAGTTTACAGGTTAGTCTGTTTTTTAAGTGGTTGGAGTTTAATATTATTTTAGCTACTGTCTTAGTGATCTATTGCTGCTGTCACCAAAATACCACAAATGTGTGGCTTTGACAAACAGAAATGTATTTTCTCACAGTTTAGGAGGCTAGAAGTCTGAATTCAGAGTGCTGGCTCTAAGGAAAGGTTTTTTTCTCTCTGTCGGCTCTGGAGGAAGAGCCTTGTCTCTTTTGAGCTTCTGCTCCTGGAAAATCTTCATATAGTTTGGTATTGATAATTTCCCCATCTCTGCTCTGCATACTTGTTTAATTTCATTTATATTTTCAAAATAGGTGGACTCAAAATATACCCTACACTAATCCTACCTAATTAACATATCAAACACACCCCTTTCCCAAATAGGATTATAGCCATAGGCATAGAGGTTAGGATTTACAACACATATTTTGGGGGAACATAATTCAATCTATATCATTCTACCCTTTTGCTCCTTTATGTCCTTGCCACATTCATCTCATTGCATCAATCTTAAAAGCCTTAAATCATTTCACTTCCAAAATCTCATCTTCTGAACATCTAAATCAAATATAGGTGAAACTTAACTTTAGGCATATTCCATCTTGGAGCAAAATTCCCCTTCATCTATGAACCTGTGAAATCTAGGCTACAAATTATCTGTTTCCAAAGTATAATGGTTAGACATTTCCTTTACAAATGGGATAAATTAGAGGGTAAGAAGAAATAATAGGCACCAAAAAAGTCCAAAACCCAACAGAACAATTTACCTTAGCACTCAAGACTTGGAAATCATCCTCTGGACTGTGGCTATGCCCTCTGGATTCTGGGTGGAGGCCCCTTGGCCTAGGGCTTCTTACTTACAGGCTCACTGGGACAGCAACTTTGCTCCCTTGGCTCTGTGTGACCTCATTTTCCTGGTTCTCACTCTTTCAGTTCCCTACCCCTTTGACCCCAGCAAGCCTCATTCTTCTGCTATTTGGGCATGGAAACCCTACCCCCCCAGCTTCGGTGGCCCCATTCCCGGGGCAGTCATTAATGGCAGCCCCGCACTCTGGAACTGAGTTGGCAAATATCCTACTTTTTGAAACCTAGGGAGCTGTGGCCCTGCTCTTTGAAAGTCAGGAGACTGCGGCCCCACTCTTTGTAACAGAGAACGCTCTGCTTCCCATGCTCCTTCCAGTAGTTCTGCTGATCTTTGAGCTGCTCCAGGATTGTCCTTTTCTTGCAGGACAACAGATGTGGCTACTTTGACCTATTACCTACCTGTATAATACCGAGAGTCAGGCAGGATTCTTTCTTTCTTTCTCTGCCCTCTTCAGTCTAAGCTGGTGGATTTTTTGCTTATGGTAGTTAGTTAAATCATCAGTCACAGGCTTAATTTCTTTAACAAAAAAATTGTGTAGTCATGTCGTTGTTGAACATTCCAGGATATGTGGACTTAGCTTTTACAACAGAATTTTCCAAATCCTTAAGTTCTATTTTCATTTTGTACAGTTCTTTTTTAAGTCTATTTCTTTCCTCTCACATTTTACTATAAGTGGCAAGGAGAAACCATGTAGCCCCTTTAAGATCTTGCTTAAAAATCTTATCAGTCAGATATCCAAGTTCATAACTTACACGTTCTACCTTCCACTACACATTTGAACATAATTCAGAAAAATTTGTTTGACACTGCCTAAAAAGCATCACTCTTCCTGCACTGTCCAATCATATATTCATAATTTTCTTTTGAAGACTAACCAGATGCATGTTTAACATCCATATTTCTAGCACATCCTGTTGCTAATGCCATATGTATTCTTTAAGATGACAGAGACTTTTTTTTTTATAGCTCTCCTCACTTCTTTCTGCCCTCACCAGAACTGTCTTTGATTTCCACAACTCTACTGACAGTCTCTTGGGGACAATCTAGGCTTTTACTTACAGGCACCTAAAACTTCCAGCCTTTACCTGTTACCCCATTCCAAAACTGCTTTCACAATTTAGGTATCTTTTGGAGCAGATATGAATGAACATTCATAATGAATGGAACATTCATTCCTGTTACCAAATTCTATCTTAGTTCTCTAGTGCTATAACAGAAATACCACAAATGGATGGCTGTAACAAACAGAATGTGCCAGCTCTAGGGGAAGGGTTTCTTATTCTCTGCTGTCTCTGGAGGAAGGTATTTGTATTTTTTGAGCTTCGGCTTCTAGAGAATCTTCATGTGGCTTGGCATTAATCTCCACCCCCCTATTCTGTCTCTGCTTTTCTGCTCTGCTTACTTGTTTAATCTCTTTTATAAGTCAGAAGGGGTTGATTTAAGACATACCCTACACTAATCCTGACTCATTATCATAACAAAGACAGCTCATTCCCAAATGGGATTATAACCATATGTGTAACCAAAAACCAAACTCACTGCCATTGAGGCAATTTCTAAGGCTGTAAATCTTTTGGAAGCAGATTGCCTCATCTTTCCCCTGTGAGGCATCTAGCTGGTAGGTTCAAACTGCCAACCTTTTGGTTTGCAGCCCAGGGCTTTATCTGCTGTGCCACCAGAGCTCCTTACCATAGGCAAAAAGGTTAGGATTTACAACACATATGTTTGGAAGACATAATTCACTCCATAACAGCTACACAGTGCTCACCTTTGCAAACTGTAATTTCACTCATCTGTTTATCTCTTCAGTTTTTCTCGTCACTTACTATACAGAAACATTTTATGAAAACATTTTCCCTGTGAAATAATTATACTTTATCATTTCAAAAATCTATCCATTTTTCTTTTAGAAGCATAATCCCATTTAACGAATTTTGCTTTCATTTTATACCAAAAAACCAAACTCACTACCATCGAGTTGATTCTGACTCATAGAAAACCCCATTGGGTTTCCAATTCTGTAAATCTTTGCTGAAGCAGACTGCCTCATCTTTTTTTTTCTGTAGAGTGGCTGGTGGGTTCACACCACTGATCTTTTGGTTAGTATACCACCAGAACTCCTTATATTGATTTCAGAAAGTGAGTATTATTATTTGGAATACTTTCTAGGCAAATTAAAAATAATTGTATAATTATTTCCTTTTGATAGCAATTTTTCCTTTATAAAACTATCTTGTGACTATCCTTTAGAACAGAATTTATATAAAATTATTATTATGTAAAGATAGGTAATATAGAATAAACAAACTCTAGTGGTACAGTGGTTAAAACACTCAGCTGCTAACCAAAAGTTGGAGGTTCAACAGCCACTCTATAGGAGAAAGATGTGACAGTCTGCTTCTGTAAAGTTTACAGCCTTGGAAACCTTATGGGGCTGTTGTACTTTGTCTTACAGAGTCACTATTAGTTGGAATTGACTCAATGGCAGTAAGTTTGGTTTTAATATAGAATAAGCCCCATGAAAAAACTTGTCTTTCTCTATTTAATAAAAAACTAATATGTTTTTAATATAAAACACATTTAATTTAATATAAAACTAGTTGTGCTTAACTATGCTCATGCCTAACCTGTGCATAGACCAAGAGACAGTCATTCCAACAGAACAAGAGGGCACTGCTGGTTTGTGATTGGAAAAGGTATGCATCAGGGTTGTATCCTTTCACTATGCTTGTTAAATCTGTATAGTGAGCAAATAATCAGAGAAACTGGACTATATGAATAAGAATGCAGGATTAGGACTAGAGGATGACTTATTAACAACCTGAGATATGCAGGTTAAAGGGAAAAGTACTTGAAGCACTTACTGATGAAGATCAAAGACTTTTTGGTATGGATTATACCTCAACATAAAGAGAACAAAGATCCTCACAACTGGACCAAAAAGCAACATCATGGTACATCATGATACATAGAAAAAAATATTGAAGTTGTCAAGGCTTTCATTTTTCTTGGATCAACAATCACAATCAACACCCATAGAAGCAGCAGTCAAGAAGTCAGACGATGTATTGCATTGGGCAAATCTGCTGCAAAAAATCTCTTTAAAGTGTTAAAAAGCCAAGATGTCACTTTAAGGACCAAGGTACTCCTGACCCAAGCCATGATCTTTTCAGTTGCCTTATATGTATGTGAAAACTGGACCATGAAAAAGAAAGGCTAAAGAATTTATATATTTAAATTATGGTGTTTGCAAAGAATATTGAATATTCCATAACTGCCAAAAGACTAAACAAATCTGTTTTGAAAGAAGTACAGCCAGAACGCTCCTTAGAAATAAGGATGATGACACTTTGTCTTGCTTCCTTTAAACATGTTGTTAGGAGGGACAAGGACATCATGCTTGGTAAAATAGAGGGTCAGTGAAAAAGTTGAAAACTCTCAAAGAGAGGAATTGGCATGTTATTGTTGTTGTTAGGTGCTGTTGAGTCAGCTCCGACTCATGGAGACCCTATCCAAAGCAGAACAAAACACTGCCTGGTTCTGCGCCAGCCTTACAATCCCTGCTATACCTGATCCCGTCATTGCAGCCACTGTGTCAATCCATTTCATTGAGGGCCTTCCCCTTTCTCGTTGACCCTCCACTTTACAGGCATGATATCCTTCTCCAGGGAATAGTCCCTTCTGACAACATGACCAAAGTAAGTCAGATGAAGTCTGGCCATTCTTGCTTCCAAGGAGTATTCCGGCTATACTTCTTCCAGCACAGATTTGTTAGTTCTTTTGGCAGTATACTTTCAGTATTCTTCACCAACACCACAACTCAAAAGCATCAACTCTTCTTCATTCTTCTTTATTCATTGTCCTAAACTGACATAGTGGCTGCAAAAATGAGCTCAAACATACCAACATTATGAGGACTAGATAGCTTTTTGTTCTGTTATACACAAGGTTGCTATGAATTGGAACTGATTCAATATTTTGCAAAGTCATTATATAGAAGTTACTTTGAAATTTCAGTCTTAAAAGGAGATACTTACATTATATTTATTTTAGAGAAGGTATTTATTTAATCCTTATCCAAGTCTCACAGTCTCATTTAAAGTAATTAAGGCAAAATTCATTACCAAAAGATATATCAAAGAGTTGTTGTTGTTGTTGTTGTTGTTGTTGTTGTTGTGTGCCGTCGAGTCGGCCCCGACTCATAGCGACCCCTCCTTGGGTTTCCGAGGCAGTATCACTACAGAAGTAGGATTGCCCAACCTTCCTTCTGAGGAGTGGCTGGTGGGTTTGAACCGCCAGCCTTCTGGTTAGCAGTCAAGTGCTTTAGCCACTATGCTACCAGAGCTCCTAAAAATTACTTAAAAAATGTACAAAAGAATCATATGTAAGCATTTTAATATGAGATATGTTCTTTGTTCCATGAGACATCAAAAAACAAAAAAAACAAAACAAAACCAAAAACCCAAACTCACTGCCATTGAGTCGATTCTGACTCATAGCAAAACCCCCTTGACACAGCTAATATCAGGATATACAAATCCCATACATCACTTTCTATTTTGTCTATCAAAATAGCCATTATTTTGGCTGGATTTTAAGGTAGTTGAAATAATGTGAGCTACTGCTCACATTATATAGGAAGATTGATTTACACTAGTATGGATTTTTGTCCCCAGTTGAGGTGGAATTTCATATTCAGTCATAAAGCAAGCTATGAAGTTCATCATTCCTTTTTTTTTAATCTGTGACAGAATTTTCTTAATAATTTAAATTTCCCTTATTTGTGCCATTCATGTGTTTTAAGACTTTGACTTTTCTTCTTAATAAAAGTTATTGCAGATTTGAGAGCATTGTTAAAGAAACCTGTTCATGATCTTTGAGTCTGAACAGATGAAACATTCATAATGGAGTGCTATATATATAGATAGATAGATAGATAGATAGATAGATATGTTAAATTGTGCATAGGTTTGTAGATCTTATAGGAAGATAATTGAACAAAATATTAAAATATATAGTCTGTGTAGTTTTATTTAAATATAAATTATGTTATTTTTATTTAAAAAAAGCAAAACTGGACTCTCTAGCATTTTTCTTTTCTGCTAAATTGAAGTATATTTTCTCTGTGATGTACACTCCATTAAGCACAGTATTTAAAGGACAGAGAAAGTAAGAGAAAGAGAATAAACCTGAGCTTGGATTTGATTCTCCACTCCACTATTTATTAGCCTCATTGTCTTTTGCAAATTACTTCTCTGACCCTATTTAATTCAACTAAAAACGAAGATGATGATAGTGTCTATTTCATAGATATTGAGGAGGATTAAATGAAATAATCCATGTAAAGTCCTTAATGTAGTATCCAGAACATAGTAAATTTCCAATAAATGTTGCTTTTGTATTGATAATGTGCTATATTATATAACATGGATTTTATTTATTTAATAATTATTAATAATGCATGATTCATATCAAAAAGGTCAAACTAAAAATAAACTAGCAATTTTTTCCTATTAAGGAATCTGAGATTATTTTGTTTTGTAAAGAATAAGAAACCAATTTGTTTCTTCCAGTATTTTAGAAATATGAGAGACTTAATATTGATAGAATTTATTAGAAAATGTGGAAGTCTGTTTAGCCACTCCTTGGAAGGAAGGTTGGGAAATCTACTTCCATAGTGGTTATTGTTGTTATGTGCCGTCGAGTCAGACCCGACTCATAGCAACCCCTCCTTGGGTTTCTGAGGCAGTATCACTACGAAAGTAGGTTGCCCCATCTTCCTTCCGAGGAGTGGCTGGTGGATTTGAACCTCCAGCCTTTTGGTTAGCAGTCAAGTGCCCTAGGTACTACACTACCAGAGCTCCTTCCATAGTGATACTGCCTTGGAAACCCAAGGAAGGGTCGCTATGAGTTGGATTCTACTCAACGGCAATGAGTTTGGTTTGGTTTTGGTTTAAGAAACAAATTATGGTTAGGTGCTTGACTACTAACCAAAAAATTGGTGGTTCAGACCCACCCAGGGGCACCTCATAAAGTTGTGAGTGGCCATTTTTTCAAAAGTAGGTGGCTCCAGAGGATTGACACGGTGGCTACAATGTAGCAAGGATTGTGAGGATGGTGCAGGACCAGGCAGTGTTTCATTCTGTTGTAATAGGGTTGCTATGAGTCAGAGCTGACTCTGTGGCACCTAACGACTACCACCACAACAACAGAGGCATCTCAGAAGAATGCCCTGTCAATCTGCTTTCAAAAGTCAGTCTTGAAAACTCTTTGGAGCACAGTTCTACTGTGACATACATGGAGTCTCCATGAGTTGGAATTGACTCTATAGCAACTGGTTGGCTGGTTGTTTGTCCACATCATATTGATTAACTGATCGTATAAAAATAGTGCAGAATAATAATTTTAAACAAATAATTATTTAAATACACATGTTTAGGGAATCTCAAACAGATCATCCTCTATCTATATAGATGATTACTATATAGATTTGTAGATTAGTGGACAGAAAAATGGTCCCCTTTCTGAGAAATGATGGATTTTTAATAGGAGAGGAAGTCAATAGTTCCTCATTCTGCAGTCATCTTCCAGGAACATCCTAGAGCTTGTCTTTCATGGTAGCTGGAATCTCTTTCTAATGTACTTCAGAGCAGGAAATGATGTGTAGCTTTAGTTATCCTCATAATAGGACTCTGGTGGTATTGTAGTGTTGTTGTTGTTATGTGCCATCGAGTCAGACTCAACTCATAGCGACTCCTCCTCGGGTTTCCGAGGTGGTATCTCTACAGAAGTAGATTGCCCAACCTTTCTTCCTAGGAGTGGCTGGTGGGTTTGAACCTCCAGCCTTCTGGTTAGTACTATGCTAGCAGAGCTCCCTCTGGTGGTAAAGGAACATATTTTTTACCTTTTAATCTCTTGTCCTGTCTCTCCCTGTCTCTTCTACTCACTTTTTCTTTTTTCCTTATGATGAATAAAATAAATTATAAATGTATTTTGATGTATGTTGCTTTTCACCAGGTTCTTAGTAAATTAATGTGCTCATTGAAGGAAACCTTGGCATTCCAAGAGATCATGAGATGTTGCAGTGTAGTGAATTACTTGGTATGGCTTTTCTAGCCGTAGTCTTTGTAACTCCCACTGGATTACTGGGTTGGACCGTGCAAGTAAGGTGTATAGAACTCTGATGTTGGGATTGGTTAGTTTTGTCACTCTGCTAGGCTTAAAATGAGCCCTTTTAGAAACAGAGAGAGGATCTCATTGCCATCAAGAGATAAGAGCTGGAGGTGAAGTAAAGTGTGTCCTTGGACCCGAGATCCCTGTGCTGGACCTCCTTGGCAGAGACACCCAGGCAGAGAGAGATGGTTGCAGTGGAACCAAGAGGCACAAGACAGAGTGGCAGGTTTACCTTCTGAAGGTTCATAGCCATTGAAAAACCTATGGAGCACAGTTCTGCCCCAAAACACGTGGGTTCTCTAAGAGTCTGAATTGACTCAGTGGCAATTGTTTTGGTTCTTTAAGTTGGTTAGTGGTGAGCTTTAGACAGACTGGTTCTCTGTGTTCCTCAGTTCGTTGAAGATTCTGAATTGAGATTCTCCTTTGCCTACATGTAGGTAAAGGCAGTTCGCTTTTAGGGCCATATGTCAGATTTCATTAATCAGCAAGAAAGTTGAGTGCCCTTGGGCAGGAGGCTTGCTGACAGAGTGGGGTGCACTTAGGGGTACCTATCAGCAGAGCTAAAAGAATTTTGTAACACATTCTCAAGGAGGGCAGAGCCAGGCCGAGAGGTCAAGGGCCAGAAAGACATGTCTGAGGGCACAGCAGAAGTGAGACTGTCCTGATAGAAGAAATGTATCCTGAGCATATTCTTGAACCTGAATTGTAGCCTGTTACTTCCCTAATAAACCCCATAATTGTGAGTATTGTCTGTGAGTTCTGTGTGGCCATTGCACTGAATTATTAAACCCAGCAGAGAAGTAGTGAGTTCCATGGGAGGGATGGTTGGTATCAGAATTGGCAAAAGGCTGGAGGGTGATGGCATGTCTGGCCTCTTAGGAACAAAACTTGTGCTGTTGATGGTGATTCTGTTTTCCTTTTGTGAAATTAGAGGAGCTCAGAAGATGTCACCTCCTTGTCCTTTTTGCAAATGTATACTCGGATCACAGGGTAAAGAGGCTTTAGTTGCTGATGATGGAGTCCCTGGGTGACAGAAATGGTGAAGCACTCAACAGTGAGCCAAAAGGTTGGAGGTTCAAGTCCATTAAGAGATGACTCAAAACAAAGACCTGGTGGTCTACTTCTGAAGGGTCATAGCCATTGAAAAACCTACAGAGCACAGTTCTGCCCCAAAACACATGGGTTGTCTAAGAGTCTCAGTTGACTCATTGGCAACTGGTTTGTTTCTTTAGGTTGGTTAGTGGTGATCTTTAGACAGACTGGTTCTCTGTGTTCCTGAGATCATTGAGGATTCTGAATTGAGATTCTCCTTTGCCTACATGTAGGTAAAGGCAGTTCGTTTTTAGGGCCATATGCCAGATTTCAAAAATCAATAAACATCATGGGTTACTGTTGTTGTGCTATTGTGTACCTCACTTTTTATAAGTAAAGATTACTAACTCAAACATACTCATGAAAAATTGTTTTATTCTAGTCACTCTGTGAGTGCTGGAATTTATTTGCATCCACTGTTGGCAAAGATCACATTTTTGGTTGAGCTCTATCTTGGCTACTATTTTCCTAGTTATCCAAGCTGCAATCTGGCAACTTTGGAAGGCGACATATGGCTCTTAAATATTGTTTGGCACAAGGAGTGTTTCAAGGTTTTTTTGTTTTTGGTTTTTGATGCCTTTGACAGAGACAAGCAGTCTTCAGTCCCCTTCATGCCTTATTTTGGTACACCAGACTCTCCTGGCATATTTATTTTAACTGCCTGGTCCATGTAGGCGTAAGAGTTGGATTACTTAAATGAGATAATCCACATGTTGCAAATATTCATCAAATTATTCTCTAGAAGATGAATTAATTCTTCTAGTTAAGAATGAAGTGTATATCTTAAATGCTTTAACTGACAGAAGATTTTTTTGTTAAACTTGCTGTTGAAATTGTTTATCATATACTTACATTTCCTTTATTATCAATGTGATTTTAGTAAATAATAAGAAAATCCTCATTTTTAAGAATTTATTTATACAGTTTATTTTCAGCTTGTGTTTTAGCAGAATTAGAAGTTTTCTTGTTAAGATAACTTATTTTCAAGCATTAAAATAATTTTAATTTCAATGATTATTCATCTCCTTCTCAGAGGTTTTTTCATTTCATCTGAGTGATTTTCAGAATTGTTTCCACTTATCTATTTGCAGTTCAATGGAGCCAAACAACATATATCTTTATTCATTCAATTAAATGTCATTTCAAAGAAACTATACCTCTGTCTTGGTAAAAATATTTTCCTGTGGTTTAAAAAACCCACAAAGCAGATTTCATTAAGCTTCCTAGAGTTAACTTCACATTGGAACATCTTCTGTCCAATATTGGCCCCCAGAAGGCTATAAACACCCTAGAAAATTCCATTATTTCACAAAAGGATATGTTCTGGGAGTGTTTCCCTGTGCTTGTTAGTAATACCAGAGACATAGACCATGAGAAAGTACATTTAAGTTCTTCATAACATACCCAGTCAGGTTAAAAGATCTGTTATTTTTATTGGATTGTTGTACATCCTTCTTAACTTTCTCCTATTTCTTATTAGCTTCCTTTCTTATGAACTTCTCTTTCTTATGAACTTCTCCATCATAGCCATGGTTGATGTCCCAAAAATATATTAATACCTATGGAGAACTGTGAGACTAGAATTTTTATCTAAATTTGTCTTTTAAAAATATTTTCCTGGTTCTGATTTAGCCACGATTTAATTTTTAACTTAACTATAAGCAGTAAGCTTCTCACACCTTCTTTTCCCACCCCCTTCCCACTTGTCAAGTGAAATCATGCATTGATTTTATGAAATTTCTTTTCTGAAACTCTATTTTTCTTCATTGTACAAAATAAAATTACATTGTGAGTTGATGGAGGAGCATGGTATAGTTTTTACATATTTTGTAGGCTTAGCTAGTTCATTTTCATTGCTAACTCATGCTTATCACCTGAATTTTGACAGCTTCTGTTTCCCAAGATGATGATTTTCAGCAGTTGTGAAAAATTTTAAGTTTGGAAGACATCTCCAGGCAATTTGAAATAAGCTCCATGAAATCATAAATACTTACATTAGTTGAAAGGCTTTCAAAGTGGTTCCTCTTTAATTGATCACAAGTGTTCTAACTTTCCTAACAAATTTTCAAGTTAATTTCCTACTTTCACTTTCTTTTTTTGGTCTTCAAAAAAACTACATCTTGGGAAACATTTATTTTGGTCCATTTTCTACCCAATAACATAGTGCTCAAAATGCAAAGAAATATATTGCATTACATAACTATATTGCTTTTTAATTTGATTACAGCATATTACTTCTTTGGAGAAAGTTATGACTTTTAATAAGATGTTTGAGTTAAACGTAAACTTCATCAAAATTAGAAAACATCAGTATCTTGAGGATATAATTTATTATTTGATATCATTGAACTATATTTAAGAAAAGCTGAGTAAACTGAAGGAGCCCTGGTGGTGCAGTGGATGAAGCGTTGGACTGCTAAAAGAAAGGTCAGTGGTTTGAACCAACCAGTTGTTCAGAGGGGGAAAGATGTGGCCGTTGGCTTCCGTAAAGATTTACAGCCTTGGAAACCCTATGGAGCAGTTCTGTTCTGCCTGGTAAGGTCACTATTGAATTAGAATCAACTCGATGGCAATGGGTAAGTAAACTGAAAACTTGAGGGACTGTGGTTACTCAAATTGTAATGTTCTCCATATTTACTATTCTAACTATTCTACATCATTGTGCTTAAGGCTTGGGTGGGGGGAGCGGGGTGGAAACTTGTTGCAGTGGAGTCAATTCCAACTCATAGTGACCCTAGGACACAGTAGTACTGCCCTATAGGGTTTCTGAGGCTATGAATCTTTATGGAAGCAGACTGCCAGATCTTTCTCAGAGCAGCTGGTGGGTTTGAACCTCCGACCTTTCAGTTATTAGCTGAATGCTTAACCACTGTGCCACCAGGGCTCCTTTGCTTAACTTTGAGTCATGATATGCATTTAATGTTACCAGACTTGGAAAAGTATTGGATATTTTAGTATAGTAAGGTGGTTGTCATGAGTTGGAAATGACTGGAGGTCAACTAACAACAAGGGTTATTTATATGCTGTGATTACAATGGTTACTACTATTGGTTCATTTTCAGTAGAATGCTCCCATGAAGAGGATTTAGGGCAGAGAATGAAAAGGACTGTGGGTGCTGTGAAGAGCCCTGATGGTGCAATGGTTAAGTCCATGGCTACTAACCAGAAGGTCAGTGGTTGGAAGCCACTAGCCATTCCACAGAAGAAAGATGCTTCTGTAAACATTACAGCTTTGGAAACTCTACAAGGCAGTTCTGCTTTGCCCTGTAGGGTTGTTATGAGTCAGAATCAACTCAGCAGCAATGGGCTAATCTTTATAGGAGCAAATTGCGAGGTCTTTCTCCCACAGAGGCACTGGTGAGTTCCAACTGACAAGCTTTTGGTTAGCAGCCAAGAACTCAACCATTGTACCACCAGGGCTCCTGGACTCTGTGAAAGCTTAGAATGCAGCTATTCTGTGTAGTTCATTAAGGGCAGATCCATGGTTTATGTTTTCCTAATCAAGAGGAAGGTAGAAAAAATGTCAACTGCAAACTAAGGAATCAAACCAGATCAAGGGCTGATTGCCAGGCCACCTGAGGAGCACAGCAGAGGACTAAGAGAATTCCTGACAGCTTAGTCTCAAATTAGCAATGCGGCTCCTACCACTGAAGTAATGATTTGAAATGCCTGTTTTCAAAAGTATGAATTTAAGTGTAAGCAAAAATATTCATGCACAAATTAATACTGAATGAGCAACATTTTAATGAAAACCTGGTATCTTCATAACCCAGTGTCCCATTACAGAGATATAAATTTGATATGAAATAAGAATATTTAATATGCCTGATGAGTTTTCTAAGGAGCTCTGGTGGCGCAGTGCCTAAGGTACTTGACTGCTAACCAGAAGGTTGGTGGTTCAAACCCACCAACCCCTCTGTGAAAGGAAGATGGGGCAATTTACTTCTGTAAAGATTTACCAACTTGGAAACCCAATGGGGGTTGCTGTTATTGCGTGCCGTCGAGTCAGACTTGACTCATAGCTACCCCTCCTTGGG
>NW_006921772.1:4852870-4863704 GCF_000298275.1 Orycteropus afer afer
CAACAACCAGGCACAGTGCCAGGCACATGGTATTTAAGAGTGAACAGGCACATTTCTTGTCTTCATGGAACTCACTTATAGTCTACAACATAGGGAGCAGGAGTCAGGCTTCTAACCAGTCTCTTGATCTCACCTCTGATACAGAGTTTCCAGTCTCCAAGTCCTTCTAGATTCTTCTTTTTCACTCTAGGTCATGAAAGCACCGGTTGGACTTAACAGTGGTAACTGTCTCAGAACTAGGGATCAAATGATTGTTATTTCATTTTCATAAGTTAAGATCTTCCACTCTTGTTTGTATTACTATCACCTGAAGAGAAGAAAAGTAAAGACTTTATTTTTTTTTTTTAATTTTTAGTAATTTTATTGCATGTTAATATATTTTGGCATGTTGTATACATCTAAGGAGCTCTGGTGGTGTAGTAGATAAGGGAATTGTCTGCTACCTGAAAAGCCAGGAGTTCAAACCCACCAGCCAGTCTGTGGAAGGAAGATGGGGCGATCTACTTCTGTAAAGATTTACAGCCTCGGAAACCCAATGGGGGTCACTGTGAGTTGGATTTGACTCTACGGCAGTGAGTTTGGTTTGTTTTGGTTTGGTATACTTCTAATCACTTGGGTATTGTTTTTTAATAAGAATGGAGTTGGACTGCCTGGCTTCAAATCCCAGATCTCCACTAACTAGCTGTATGGTCTTTGGCAGATTATTTAACCTCTCTGTGTCGTAGATTCCTCATCTTTTGAAAGCAGATAATAACAGTAGTGCCTCAGAGAAGCATTATGAAGATTAAACCAGCCAGGGTATGGAACACACTCACAATAAGCCTGGAAGTGTTAAACATTCTGCAACTGTCGGTTATTTTTGCTGAGGCAGAATGGCATAAAATAGTACCAACTTTATAGAGCTGTTGTGAAAACTAAGAAGTGCAATGTGTTAGAAGTCCTTAGAATAATATTTGACATGTAATCAGGCCCACATAAGTGTTCATAATTATTAATATTTTTTAATTTAGAGTGTTCCTTTTCCTTTTTTCCTCTTATGTGAAAATGGTAACATTGAGTTGGAAAGGGTTTAAATGCAATAACCTTTTGAAAGATGAACTTTACTGCAGTAGGGAAGGTGTTGATTAAGAGTTTCTTAACCTTGATTGCACAATGGAATCCCTTGGGGGACTTGGAAAATAGTCTGATGCTGGACACCACTGCTGACCAATTATGTCAGATCCTCTTAGAGGTGAGGCCTGCATCACTGGTATTACTTAAAAATTTCCAGGTGCTTGTATGGCTCTAGGTTTGAGACACTGTTTAAATTCCTCTATTATTTTCTGTATTCAGATATTCATTCTTTAACTATTACATAAAAATTGCCTTTTTGCTCTGTTTTCCTTTTGGGAAAATCATAAGCGATAAATCAGCACTTTTGGATTTCTGTCCATGTCTGTTACTCAACTGTTCTAAAAGACTAGTCACTGGATTTTAAAACAATGACTATAAAACTCATCACTCACAATTATAAATTTTCTTATGGCCTGATTTTCATGGTTCAGTTATTACTTATTTATTTATTTTTTTAATTCAAAATGGATTTTGAAGTGTTCTTAGAAAGAAATCACATCTTTTCCCATGCAAGGCTTACAATTTTGTAGCTGTTTCGCTCATTGTATTTGAGTAACATATAGTAATGTTATTGTTGTTATTATGTGCAGTTGAGTTGGTCCCGACTCATTGCGACCCCTCCTTGGGTTTCCAAGGCAGTATCACTATGGAAGTAGATTGCCCAACCTTCCTTCCAACATATAGTAATAGAGTTCTTAAAATATAGCTGGAATGTTTTCATTGATATTGTTTTAGCATTGACTTATTGAATTGGAGTTCTAAAAAAAACAAACAGGTATTAGTGTGATCAGTTTGCTTGCAGAAACACTGTTTAGATTTCTTTGTCTCAACTGAAATGCATCACTTAAGTTTTAACTAGTCATCCTCAAAAAATATTTTCATGCCCACTAGACCCCTGTGGTAAACAGTAGGTCAATGAGATGGACCTATATATGGTGTGTGCTCTCAAATCCTGCAGGCCTGTGAGGAATTAGATGTGACTATTACAATGGAGGAAAGTGCTGGATACACAGGTGTGTAAAGGAAGAAATGCCTGAGGAGAACAGGAAAATGCACTCCTTCCTCCAGAATGGAAGTCATGCATACATAAGGGCATTGCGAGGTGAATGAGAATGTGCAGAAGGCAAGAGCAGAGGGATGGCATGGCAGAGAACTCTGGTTGAAGCATATCTAGAGGTAGGTGAAATTAGGCTCAAAAGTTGTAGGTAGAACCTAATTATGAAAGGCTTTGTATGCAATGCTTAAAACATTGTATGCTATAGATCAGTGATTCTTAGAGTGACCCGCGGTGATGCAATTTGTCATTTATGTCATGTATAAAACCAAAAAAAAAACAAACTCACTGCCGTGGAGTCAATCCTGACTTGGATTTCCGAGGCATTATCTCTATGGAAGAAGATTGCCCAGTCTTCCTACCGAGGATTGGCTGGTGGGTTTGAACCACCTGCCTTCTGATTAGTAGTCAAATGCCTTAGGCACTATGCCACTAAAGTCATGTATGTTGTTGTTGTGTGCCATCGAGTAGGACCTGACTCATAGTTACCCCTCCTCGGGTTTCCAAGGCAGTATCACTACGGAAGTAGATTGCCTCATCTTCCTTCTGAGGAGTGACTGGTGGGTTTGAACTGCAGCCTTCTGGTTAGCAGTCAAGTGCTTTAGGTACTACACTACCAGAACTCCTAAAGTCATGTATAGTCTTGGGTTATTACAATGAGCAGCCAGAGTGGAGAATCAGTGCTGCAAATAATGGGGAACTTTGAAGAGTTCTGAAGGAGCTCTGGTGGCGTAGTGGCTAAGGCATTTGGCTGCTAACCAGAAGGTCAGTGGTTCAAACCCACCAGCTGCTCCATGGGGGAAAGATAAGACAATCTACTTCTGCCAAGATTTGCAGCCTTGGAAACCCAGTGGGGGTTGATTGATGTGAGTCATAATCGACACAATGGCAGTGGGTATTTGAAGAGCTCTGAGTAGGTGAGCGTCATGATCAGATTACCTTTTAAGAGCTGTAAAGTGGATTCAGGGTGGATTGTATGCTTCTGTACTTAGGAATAATAGCACATGTCTAAACCTGGTAAAAATGAGTTGTGATGATAGAGTCAACAAGGAAATAGAGGTAAGGAGAAGGACTTGAGACCTGGTGAGGAGGGAGACTTAACAGAACCAAGTCGTTGATTGATTAGGGGTAGAATGAGAAAGGAAGTTTAAGGTGATGCTTAGGTTTTGGGATTCAATGATAATAATATTCCTAAAGTAGGGGATACTGGAAAAGGGAGTAGGTTTTAGGTGAGTGTTGTATTGGAGGCATGGACAGAGGATGAGGAGAAATGAATTCTGCTTTGTATACTTTGAATTTTGCTCATTCAATCATTTTTTAAAGAAATATTTATTGAACATCTAATGTGCTAGATATTGTTCTATGTGCTGGAGTCATAGCAGTGAACAAAATAGATAAAAATCTCTGCCTTATTTTCTAGATGGGAAAGATAATAAACAAACAGGGAGGGGGCTAAAGAGTGCAGGATGATGGATATGCAGTTTTAAGTAGGGGGGTTAGGTCAGCCTTACCATGAAGATAATATCTGAGCCAGCTGAGGGAGATGTCCAGCCAAGAGACAGTAGGTGAGCAAGTCCCCAGGGGAATGTACTTGACATGGTGAAGAATTAGAGTTGAATTAAAAGACTCGGGAACTAGTAAAAGAAGATATCAGACAGGAAAAGGGGATGGGAATGGGAACAGGTGTTATGTATGGCTTTGCAGCCTTTTCTAAGAACTTTTTGGTGGAAAACAGAGGCTCACATTGTTTGAACAACTAACCCAGATTAAATCTGATTAATTAAAAGTTATTATTTAAAATTTACGTGGCATTTAGTGTTTTAAATCAGTAATAATTCTAAAGTTTCAAAAAGTAAAAAACACAAAATATACACACTGAAAAATCTCTTTCTCATTTCTATCCTCCATCTGCCTGGAGAGGCCCTCTCCCTGCAAACCAACCACTCTTTTTTCTGTTTTCTGTGTTTTTGTCACATATCAGAGAACTGTGTAAATAGCCTATTCCCCCTATTGTTATTTGTCGTATTACACACATTGTCCTTTACACACTGTTCTTATTTCTATTAAGAGTATTTCTTGAAGCTATTCTTATATCAGTATCTAGGTATCATCCCAATTCTGTTTCTCTTTTTTTATTGCTGCGTAATATTTCAAAATGATTTTGTTATTATTTTAAAAAAGAAGTGCATGTACTTTGGGGAGAGCAAAAAACAAAAAAAAAAAAAAGTGAAAGGTAAAATAACCTCAAAAGAATATGAAAATTCCTACCTTTTATGAAAGCTAAAAAAAGTTCAACAAGATTATTAGCCTTTTTACAATAGGTCATTTATTCTACAAATATTTATTGAATACCTTCTTAGTACCAGATAGTTTTCTTGGAACTAGGTCACATGAATTCTCTATCCTTATAGCATTTATAGTCTCATGGAAGGATATAGACAATAAACAGATAGGGAGTCCTGGTGGTATAGTAGTTAAGTCATTTGACTGCTAACCAAAAGGTCAGTGCTCCAAACCCACCGGCTTCTCTGTAGGAAAAAAGATGGAGCAGTCTGTTTCCATAAAGATTCACAGCCTTGGAAACCCAATAGGGGTCACTGTGAGTCATAATCATTCAATGGCAGTAAGTTTTTTGAGTTTAATCACAAGCTCTGATAAGAAATGAGCAAGGTGATTCTGAAGACAGTGAGTGTGGGAAGAAGACATCCACCAGAGAAGGCTGCTAGGAAGACGTGGACATTTTGAGTTCGGAGGCAAAGTGAGAGAATAAACCTAGGATGAGGTGAGTATCTAGCCTGAGGAAATAGCCACTGCAAAGTCCCTGAGGTGTGTGAGGGGCTGGCTGGAGGCCAAAGTAGTTGAAGTATAAACATCCAAGAAGCAAATGGCATGTGGTGCGATTGAGTACCAGACAGGAAGGAGCCAGATGACAGATGAGAAGCTTCCTAAGAAATATGGTACAGTTTAGAAGATTTTTAAGGAGTTGATTGGTGTGACTTATTTATAACTTCATGTTATTTTTTTCATATTTTGAAAAATAATATGTATTTGAATCTTTAAAAATCATAATTAGATATTTTTTAGATATGAATAGTGTGATCTGAGTCAGAATCGATTTGATGGCATCAGTTTTTTTTTTTAATAGTGTTATGTAAAAAGTATTTTGGTACAAATTGTACCAAAAAAACACAGCTTATATTTCTTGAATACTATTTATACTAATAATATGCAGTAAAGCCTGAGAAAGCTAGAACCTGTGTAAGGCAGAAACCTGTCAGAAGGAAAGCTTAAATATTTTCCACTAATAGGAACGATAGAAAAATGTCAAGATTGAACTCTGTCAAGGGTGGAAAGCTTGTGAAACCCAGAAAAACAACATAGTCCTGCGAGTTCTGACTCTGACAGTTTTAATTCTATATGTAAAACATTTATTAATGTGTGAGCTTGTGAGGGCATATTTAGTAGCATCACAGAGGTGCTTTATTACTAAACAACCATTAAGAGGATCATGGACATAAAGCTTCATAAATATCCAGGTGTAAATTTGAGCTTGCATATATTATATGGATTTACCAGAACTTGTATGCAATGTATTATTTCCTTGTCTAATTTTTGCATGAGGATTACAAAATACATTTTGGGTCATTAGAGCACATAGCATGGAACTCTATCACGTTTTATTATTTGGCAGGACCAAAGTTCTTTTTATTTCCCTTGAACATTAAGTTGATATTTTTTAGATAGGCAATTTATTACGTATTTATATAATAGTATTTGTTATACCTGGTAGTTATTCTTGTACTACCAAAAAACAAAAACAAAAACCCAAACCTACAGCCATCGATTTTATATCTAAAATGGCTTTAATTAAAAAAATAAATAAAATGGCTTTAATTTAGTGTTCTAAATCTCATAAGATACATGGTTTTCTTTGTGAAACTGGAATGTTGGATTTGTGAACATATAATTCTGCTTCCTATCTTAATTAATTGAATTGTGGATGATGCTGCACATAGATTTAGATCAGGATAACTTTAGATTAATTACATAGCAGATAAATTCACCAGCCTTGAATTCCTACCCATATAATTGCTTATATTAAGATCCATGCATTTCTCCTATGGTTATTTAAATCTTTCTCTTTCTCATATTTAATCTTTATCTTGTTTTGGCTTTCTTTTTTATTCTTAAAAAAAAACTGTCTTAAAGAATTGTGAAGTTGTGGTAAATCAAAAATCAAGTTACCTTTATTAATCACTGTTAGCTCTTCTGACAACATATTTTATGGTAGTGTTTGTGGATGTTTTCTTTGTATTGGTTATAATGTAATATAATTATTACTCTTGCTAATAAATCCTGCTTATAGATCGTCTAAGACATGATCAATTATAAAAATAATTTCAAATCCATTAGAATTGATTCACTGTTGCACTTGAAACATTTAATAGTATATCATAAATTTGTATTATGGAACTCTAAGCAATTAATGAATGATAGAATATTAATAAAAAATATAATTAAATAACCATACACCCTTACAATAAAACAGAATTACTTGAAACAAACTCTATAAATTTAGATATTTACATGAGGGCTTGTAAAACCCTAAATTAAATGAATAGTAAATATTATTATTATTTTTTCTTTTACCCTCTACATTTTCTTTGTTATCTAGTGCTGATAGTGTACAAATGTCATTACTAGGTTTTTTTGTGCCTTAATCCATTTTTAAAGTGATTCACTAGATACTAAATACAGCCACATAGCCCTAAATTATTGACACATTGTGAATTTTAACTGTACTTTTCTTGGAAATCCACATTGGCAGATTATGGGTAAATATTGTATCTTCTTATTTTAACATGACGTTTTTAACAAATGGTCATGTAAACTAGATTTTGTGTTCATGCTGCATGATCATAGATTTGAATATCATCCTAGCCACCACTCTCAAACTATCCAAGCCTTGTAAGACCTAAATCTTATTTGAATTAGGTTCCATTTAACCAGATACATCACAGCTTGAAACATTTGATAATGAGTGAAATTGATTT
Source organism: Orycteropus afer afer (assembly GCF_000298275.1). Taxonomy (NCBI): domain Eukaryota; kingdom Metazoa; phylum Chordata; class Mammalia; order Tubulidentata; family Orycteropodidae; genus Orycteropus; species Orycteropus afer. The sequence goes on from NW_006921772.1 coordinate 4,860,092, forward strand.
TATCAAATTAGTCGTAATTGTAACATGTGGCTGGAAATCATTGGAGGGAGTTCAGCTTCATTGCTTTCCAAGTTTTATTGTATAGAAGCACATATTGAGATATAGGTATATAAGTAGGAGCTCTGGTGGTATAGTGCCTAAGGCATTTATTTGACGGCTAACCAGAAGGCTGGCGGTTCAAACCCACCAGCCACTCCTTGGAAGGAAGGTTGAGCAATCTACTTCCATAGAAACCCAGGAGGCGATTATGTACATTTGTGATTTTGTTTTCTTTAAAGAATTGCTGCCATTCATCATAGTCCTTGTCCAAATGATTCCTGATTTAAAACACATGAAAAAATTATTTTTTTAGGGATTTCAGTGGCTAAACCCTTTTGTGGTGTATTTCATTTCTCCATTAAAAAAAAAAAAATGCAGTAAAGTCAATTCCAACCTATAATGACCCAGTTTATAGGCATGAGTTGATGGGACATTTAGTTTACCAGTCAGTCTCCATGACTCCTAGACAAATCAAATCAAGAATGATGTTAGTGTTACATGATTTTTATTGGCTACCTTCTATGTAGCTATTAGTCACAGATTTGGAATATCAGAAAATAATGATTTTTTTTTTTTTTTTGTTAGCTCATATTAGCCACTTTTTCCTATAGGACAGAATTACTATGGCTTGCCATGGGACCTAGTAGATTTCCCTTTATTTAAAAAAATGAGTAGGTAAAGATGATATCATTTTGTACAGTTATTTTGGTCAGCTTATTTCTTTTGTAGAGTGTCTTTAGTTTTGAGGTATATTTATATGAATCTCTGCATCATTTTAGTAGTTAAAGTTTGTGATTTATAGAGGAAATGGAAGGCAGAACACAATGACATTGCAGTGTAGAAAGTCATACTGACAACCTTATCAAATGCTGACCTGTATCTTGGTATGTTTCTATTCATTTATATTCTGCTTCTTTGTAGAATAAAGAATATATTAGAAATGTTTCAAATGCCTAGTATTTTACTATGCTACCAGTAACAATAATCTAAACTGTTTAACATTTCTGAGTATGCAAAGTAATAATGAGCATATATTTATATGGATATATAATTATAAATAAATTATTGATCATTCATTATGTGCCAAGTGCTGTAGTGGATGTTTTTATATACTTTTCAGGGCTATAAGAGGGATTAAGCAAGAAGACATGTCATTTGCTCCTTGCTGCAAATGAGGGAAGTGTGCTCATAGTAATTTAATTACTTGACCAAATTCACACAGCTAGTGAGCTATTAGAGTCTTGGTTTGAAGTCTGGTTTATTTGATTCCAAAGCCCATATTGTTTTGAAATGTTGCATTGATGTTCTGCCTAAGAATTCAAACAATGGCATTTCATTTTTATTTGAAAACTACAATGTTAGATTGAAATAGACAAGTACAAGTGTGGTCAATATGAAGAAACTGGGAAGAAAGGGGAGCTCTGGGTGTGTAGTGGATAAGGCATTTGGCTGCTAACTAGAACGTCAGTGGGTCAAACCTACCAGAAAGAAAGTAATAGTGACAAAGTGCAGACAGTAAGGATCCAGAACAGAGAATGGGTACCATCAATTTTAGCATTCTCTCCAATAGATGTTACTAGTTAGAGACTTGACTTGTGAGTCCCTTCATCATTCCAGAAGAGACCTGTGAGTAGTAAGTTAAAGGGAACAAAATTGCTAAGGACCAGCCCTTCTGGTCCTTAGAACTTGTGTTAACAGGATAAAGATCTAAGAATAGTTTTTTTCATTTTCAATGGAAATAGAAAATCGTGTATTTTATTGTCTCAGGGAAAGAATTATAATGTAGGCTCTCAGTTTACCTAAACTAGTTTTTTTTTTTTTTCTTTTAGTTGTACTATTTAGGAACAAAGTACACACAGATATATATGCATCACAGTAGGAAAATACTCCTAGTTATGTTAATTAGTTTATCTTACAATGAGGAAGATTTCTCAATTACTGCTGAGAAATACATATACATAGAGAAAATTTCTAAGGAGTAGTCATATATATATATATATATATATATATATATATATATATATAAAGCACAGACACACACATACATATATAACAAACAGATAAAACTTTGTAGAAGTTTCCTGCCTCTTGGGGGGTCAAAGACTTCACATTGCTTGGTTCTGCAATCCACGCCAATGGAAGCAGCAGTCAGGACATCAGATGACATGTAGCACTGGGCAAGTCAGCTGCAAATGACCTCTTTTAAGTGCTGAGGAACGAAGATGTCTCCTTGAAGACTTGAGGTGTGGAGCTGGTGCAGGACTGGGTGCTGTTTTCGTCTACTGTGCATAGGGTTGCTATGAGTCGGAGACAACTCAATGGCACCTAACAACAACAACATACTAGTTCTAGGTCGGAAGGGAAAAGGCTTTCTTCTGGTATGGGTGTAGTCTTCCTTTTTTTTCAGGAATGGACATTCTCTCCATAGACTTTTGCCTACATAGCCCTCCCTGTTCAAAATTGTGTTACATAGACACCTGTGCTGGGAGACAAAGGAGAAGACATTTAGGAATAGGTGTTGATAAAGCTAATCTATATTGTCTACAAAGGTTTGATGGTAATTACTTGTTTAGAACTTTTGGATACTGATGCCCAGCATCAGCTACTTTGGATTAGCGCATCCTTTTAATTCATATAGTAGTTTGTGTGTACTATATGCAGTAGTTTATCTATGTATTCCAGAAAATTCTCACATGAATTCTGAATTAGAGTTAAAATTTTAACTGGTATCCAGTCAAGATATGAGAAGACTTTTTTTTTCCCCATCACATTGAGATTTCTTAAGCTGTTACTTAGTCCTAAAGTGATAAATGACTTAGAGCATTTTAACTGATAAGATTACCCACTGCCATCAAGTCGATTCCAATGCATGGCAACTTCCATTGAGTTTCCAAGGCTGTGATTCTTTATGGAAGTAGATTGTCTCATCTTCCTCCCATGGAGCAGCTGATAGGTTTGAACTGCTGACCTTCCTGTTAGCAGCCAACTGCCTTGGCCGCTACACCACCAGAGCTCCTTAACCAATAAGGTTACTTCTTCCCAAATGGTAGCAACCCCCAGAGGGTTTCTAATTTACAGAAGCACACTGTGGAGCTGCTGGTGGGTTCAAACTACCGACCTCTTGGTTAGCAATCCAATGCCTTGACCTCAGTATCAGCACAGAGCTCCTTAACTTATGTGAGGAGGGATAATGAAGTGTTAACTGGCTTGGAAATGAAAAGACATGTTTTATATAATCTCTGGCATCAACTAGTCCATAACCTTGCCTTTCTGAACCATCTATAAAAGAGGACCAGTAGTAGGTCCTCTACCTCTCCTAGGAGTCCTAGTTGCTCAGTGTTTAAAGCACTTGGCTACTAACCAAATGGTCGGTTGTTCAAAACCACCAGCTGCTCCTTGGGAGAAAGGTATAGCAGTCTGCTTCCATAAAGATTTACAGCCTTGGAAACTCTATAGGACAGTTATACTCAGTCATATATGGTGACTATGAGTTGGAATCAACTCAATGGCAGTAGGTTTGGTTTCTGGTTACCTTTCCTACTGGATTGTGAGAATGAGATAATGGATATATATA
>NW_006921772.1:4863809-4873883 GCF_000298275.1 Orycteropus afer afer
GGCTGAGATTAGAGCAAGATACAGATTCAGACCTGGTCCAATCTCTGCTAGGGTAAACTAGCCTATGTGGCCTCAAAGAAAATATCCATCCCATGAGAATGTGATTCTGTGGAAATCAGTAGGAATGCCACCTTCTGGCAGAATGAGAAATCTTTTGAAATTAGCATGAGGTTGTCAGATTTTGGTTAGCAAAACAGCTGTTTCAATCCATGCTTCTTGTATCTTCCCCTTTGGAAATACATAAACAGTAATTCACATGCTAGGAAAATCCAATTTAGAAGATATTTCATTTTGAGAGTAATCTAAAGCTACATATTCTTTTTAAAAATCTGAAAAAGCAAGGAGGTGACAGAAGAGTTTACCTTATGTTGTGTTTATTATTAAATCCATCTTTTAAACTTCTAAAGTGATTTGGTATTTGAGTTAATTTTACTTGTATGAAGGATAATTAGGCACAACTTAAAGTCACTGACAATTTCTTAGTTCAGTGAGCTATTTGTAAACATATCAAAAGAAACTAAACTTTAAAAAATAATTGATAATAAACTCTTGGATTGGTATGTATATATATGTGTATGTGTCTGTGTGTGTGGATAACACTAAATTCAACATTAATCTGAGTTATTGTATATAATCATTAATGTCTTTAGGAGAATGATTTTGAGTGCATTTATATATGACATCACCTTTTTGTTTAGAAAAACTTAGAAGGTGTGCCTGATAATTTACTTCCTTTTAAAAATGTTAACTTTGAAACACCTAAACACCAGCTGCTGCCGCTTTTACTTGATGTTCATGTGAAATAGACATTGAAGTTTTCATCATTGGTTTCAAGTTTTCAGTATTGATTATGTGTAATCTATCTTTGACCTAGTAATTTTACTCTTACTAATTTATTATAAAGAAACTAGACAGAATTTTTCATTTGGATATGATGATTTTTATTGTAGCAATTTTTAACTGAAAATGTGAGAGAAAGACTAAATAATGGAGGGGAATGTTTAAATAAACTACACTTGTGTGATAGAATTAAAGACAGCCATAAAAATGGTTTTGTATGTTTACTATATGGAAGAAAAAATACATATGATGTACTGTTAGGTTGAAAGATAAAATGATAAAAATGAAATACAAACCATTGTGTCAATTCCATATATAAATCATACCTCAATGTTATTATAATTTTGGAAGTACCACATTGAACTCCGTTATTCTTGATAAGAATATGTTGATATTCATGTGGATGGTCTGCTTACTGAAGTTTAGAGTGCTGTTTTGTGGGAAAATGAAAAAATAATAGTGGGTTTTGTGCCAGATGATACTGTATGTGTGTGCCACCAAGTCAATTCCAACTCATAACGACCCTTTAGGGTAGAGTAGAACTGCCCTATAGGGTTGTGAAGGCTATAAATCTTCACAGAAGCAAATTGCCTCATTTTTCTCCTGTGGGTTGGAACCACCAATCTTTTGTTTAAAAGCTGAATGCTTTAACCACTGCACCATCAGAGCTCCATAACTGATGCTTAAAAATGAAACCAGACCCACTACCTTTGAGTCAATTCTGACTCATAGCGACCCCCAATGGGTTTCTAAGGCTGCAAATCTTTATGGAAGAAGATTGCCTCATCTTCCTTCAGTGGATCAGCTGGTGGGTTTGAACCACTGACCTTCTGGTTAGCAGCCAAATGCCTTTCCCATTATACCACCAGAGTAATCTTCCTAAAACACCTGACTTTAAAGCTTGTTCTCTTTGTGCTCTGCCTCACTAGATCAGGGAGAGTATGCTGATTTTGTTTTTATTTTTTATTTGATCATTGATTTGGGAGATTGAACTTATGTTTAATATTTTCTTCACTTATGACATGTTCCAAATTCAGTGACAGCAGATTTTTATGAGATTAATTTCAATCTACTCATATTTATCCTTCCTTCAAGGGAAAAACTCCAATGGGATGTTTTCTTGGATCCCAAGTTGTCTACAGTTGTATTCTTCTGAATCAGACTGTTCTCTGCAGAGATTATTTTGTGTTTTTATTTTGTTAATAATTAAACTATGTACTTAGATAAGACTCTGTTCTTACTGTACTCTGCCATACTGTACCAGTGTCCATATTTGTATATATGTTTATTCTTTCATTGAAGTGAAAATGGAATATTTTCATTATCATGAACTAAAAGGAGCAGAGCAACACTTTTCTGTCAGTTTGTCATTGCTGTGGTGGCTTATGTGGTGCTGTGAAGCTAGAAGCTATGCCACCGGTATTTCAAGTAACATCAGGGTCACCCGTGGTGGACAAGTTTCAGTGGAGCTTCCAGACTAAGACACACTGGGAAGAAGGATGGGGCCAATACCAGTGGTATTGAAGGAAGAAGTCCAAACTACACTGAAGGAGTTAGCAAAAAACAAGCCTCCAGGAACTGACAGAAAACCCATTGAGATGTTTCAACAACGAACACAACTCTGGAAATGCTCACTCATTTATGCCCAGGAATTTGGAAGACAGTCACCTAGCCAAATGACTAGGAGAGACTGATATTTGTGCCCATTCCAAAGAAAGGTGATCCAACAGAATGTGGAAATTATTGAATAATATCATTACATGCAAGAAAAAAACTTGCTGAAGATAATTAAAAATTGTTGCAGCAATATATTGTCAGGGAACTTCCAGAAATTCAAGCTGGATTCAGAAGAGGACATGTAATGAGATATATCATTGCTGATGTCAGATGGATCTTGGTTGAAAGCAAAGAATACCAGAAATTTGTTTACTTGCATTTTATTGACTGTGCAAAGGCATTCAACTGTGTGGATCATAACAGATTATGGATATCATTAAGAAGAATGGGAATTCCAGAACACTTAATTATGTTCATGAAGAACCTATACATAGACCAAGAGGCAAATGTTCAAACAGAACAATGGGATGGTTTAAAATCAGGAAGAGTGTGCATCCGGGTAGTATCCTTTCACTATACTTGTTCAATCTGTATGCTGAGCAAATAATCTGAGAAACCGGATTGTATGTAGAAGAACACAGCATCAGGATTAGTTGTCAAAACCTACGATATGCAGATAACACAACCTTGCTTGCTGAAAGTGATGATAACTTGAAGTATTTATTGATGAAGATCAAAGGCTACAGGCTTCAGTATGGATTATACCTCAACATAAGAAAACAAAAATCCTCACAGCTGGACCAAGCAACATCATGATGATGGAGAAAAGACTGAGGTTATCAGGGATTTCATTTAATCTACACCCATGGGAGCAGCTGTCAAGAAATCAGACATCGTATTGCACTGGGCAAACATCCTGTCAAAGACCTCTTTAGAGTGTTGAAGACCATAGATGTCACTTTGAAGACTAAGGTGATCCTGACCCAAGCTATGATATTTTCATTTGCTTTATACACATGTGAAAGCTGGACAATGAATAAAAGGCCAAAAAAGAGTTGATGCCTTTGAATTGTGGTGTTGGCAAATACCATGGACTGCCAGAAGAATAATCAAATCTGTCCTGGAGGAAGTGTAGCTGGAAATCTCCTTGAAAGTGAGAATAGCCAGACTTCATCTCATCTGCAACGATGGGCTCAGGTATAGCAATGATTGTGAGGATGGCACAGAACTGGGCACTGTTTTGTTCTGTTGTGTACAGAGTTGCAATGAGTTAGAGCCAACTGGACAGCACCTAACAACAAGTGGAGCAGAAAAGAGTCAGACTTAATATATACATAGTACATTAGCCCCAGATGAGGATTAAAATATCATCAGTGCACACTGTGAGGAAAATTTTGCAATATTTCAGTGGAGAAAACTTTTGTAGGAATTGATTCATCAAATGGCAGTGATATATAAACACACAACTCAAAAGAACCAGTCCCAATTTAAGCAGTAACATAGACAAAATTACAAAGCAATTGTCACATTCAATTAGTGCTGTTGATTTCTATTTTAAAGATTGCCATATATTTTTTTAATTTGTAAATTAAATATATACAAATAATATTGTATTATTATGAGGGCGGTAAGTCTACAAATTTTATACATTTGTTTTATAAACTCACTGCTGTGGAGTCAGTGACCCCTCTTTGGGTTTCCAAAGCTATGTTACTATGGAAGTAGATTGCCCAATTTGTTTTATATATTTTATAAGTATGTTTTTACATATTTAACTAATGTAGTAATAACCATTTAAATCAACAGTGAAGGTCCTTGAGAATCATTTGTTTTTCCTTTAAAGTGTTTTGTACCTAATATTTGATACAGAATGTTGCTGTTGTTGTTGTTGTTATGTGCCGTGGAGTCGGCCCCGACTCATAGCGACCCCTCCTTGGGTTTCCGAAGTGGTATCACTATGGAAGTAGATTGCCCAACCTTCCTTCCAAGGGGTGGCTGGTGGGTTTGAACCTCCAGCCTTCTGGTTAGCAGTCAAGTGCCTTAGGCACTACACTACCAGAGATTACTATATTTCAAATGCTATGGTGACAGGAACCAGATCTATTTGCTCTAGGGAATAGATCTTTCAATAAATTGCTGAAGAATTAAATTGTTTAGTGCCACATGTATATAGCTATTAAGGAGATACTATAATGGGAGCTCTGGTAGCATAGTGGCTAAAGGCACTTGACTGCTAACCAGAAGGCTGGTGGTTCAAATCCACCAGCAACTCCTCGGAAGGAAGGTTGGGCAATCCTACTTCCGTAGTGATACTGCCTCGGAAACCCAAGGAGGGGTCGCTATGAGTCGAGTCTGACTCGACGGCACATAACAACAACAACAACAACATAATGAGGAGCATATAGATCTTTCTTGATAAACATTTTCTAACATACGAAGGGCATCAACTGGAAATCTAACAAAATTACATAAATGCTAGACAGTTTGCATCAAGTTGTACAGAGCTGGGGAAATGCATATGTGAGATTCTAGTAAAGACGATTTCTATGAGTATTCTTCTACTCTTCCAAAAGATGTGTGAGAGAAAATGCATCTCTTTTCTTTTTCAAATGTTTCATTGTGCTTAAGATGAAAGTTTAAACAGCAAATTAGTTTTCCATTCAATAATTCTTACATTAGATGCTCTGGTGGCATAGTGCCTAAGGCATTTGGCTGCTAACCAGGAGGCTGGCAGTTCAAACCCACTAGTCACTCCTCGGAAGGAAGACTGGGCAATCTATGTCCATAGAGATACCGACTCGGAAACCCAAGGAGGGGTCGCTATGAGTCAGAGATGGCTCAATGGCACGGAGTTAGGTTTGCTTTGGTTTGAGTTGTTCTGAGACATTGGTTGCAATCTCTGCAGTGTGTCAGTGCTCTCCCTGTTTCCACTCTGGGCTCCCTGTTTCCATTTGTCCAGTTTCCCTGCCCTTTCCTGCCTTCATATCTTTGTTTTTGGGCAAATGTTGGCCTTTTGGTCTCAGGTAGTTGATAGTTCTAAGGAGCACATTCCTAGATTATAGGCCAGTCTATTTGGTTGAGAGGTGACCTCCAGAAGTGATTTCAGCTCCATGTTAGAAGAGTAATTTAGGGCAGTGTTCTCAAAACTTTCTCCTGCCTCTATCAGACCAATAAATCTAATCTTTTTTTTTTTTTTTTAATGAATTTGAGTTTTGTTCTACATATTTCTCCCATTTTTACTGAGACCTTGTATTGTGTCCCTGGTCAGAACTGTGAGGAGTGGTAGCCAGCTACCATCTAGTTCTGGTCTCAGACTAGATGAGGCCTAGTTCATGTAGTCCATTAGTCCTTTGGACTAATTGCTTTCTTGAGTCTTTAGTTTTCTTCACTCTCCTTTGCTCTGGGGAGGAAAAGACCAATAGCTGTATCTTAGATCACTGCTTGCAAGCTTTTAAGACCCCAGATGATGTTCACCAAACTAGAATGTGGAACATTGTCTTTATGTACTGTGTTATGCCAATTGATCTAGATGTTCTCTGAGAGTATAGTGCTCAGACTTCAAGCCTAGTAGCTCAGCCCCAGGAAGTGTTTGGTTATGTCTAAGAAGTTTCCCTAGCTGTGCTCCCTATGTATACACATATAGAACATACAAATATATCTAGAAAATCCACAGCTTTACCTATATAAGCACATTGGTATAATCCCATATGACCTCCTACACTTATTTAGCATATGTATCTACTTAGATATCACACATTATTATTTGTTATTACTGTTGCTACATGAGTGTATACGTATTCACCGTAGTTGTCCTTTATTCTCATGTATGTCTTAGTATCTTCCTATACTTTGGTCATGTTCTGCTGACTTCCTCCATATTGTGTATTGTTTTTCCTTTCACCAGATTTAACACATCTGCTATCTAGTAATGATTCTCCCTCCCTCCTCCTCTCATCCCTGGTAGCCATCAAAGAATATTTCTTTAAGTAAACCTATTCTTGACTTTTTATAATAGGAGTCTCATACAATATTTTTCTTTTTGTGATTGACTTATTTCACTCAGTACAATATCCTTCAGATTCATCCATGTTGTAAGATGTTTCACAGACTCATCATTATTTATTGTGGCATAGTATTCCATTGTGGTTATGTACCACAATTTGTTTATCCATTCATCCATTGATGGACACTTAGGTTAAATTTCTAGCTTTTTGTTATTTTGAATAATGCAATAATGTGCATATGTTTATTTGTGTCATAGCTCTTATTTCTTTAGGATATGTACTGAGGAGTGGGATTGCTGGATCATATGGCATTTCTGTTTCTAGCTTTTTAAAGACACACCATACCATTTTCTATAGTGGTTGTACCATTTTCACAGTCCCATCACTAGTATATAAGAGTTCCAATCACCCCATACCTCACCACAATTGGTTTCCTTTCTTTCTTTTTCTTTTTACCCCAGCTAGGACTTCCAATACAATATAGAATATTAAGAGTGGTGACAGAAGGCATCCTTGTCTTGTTCCCTTTGTCAAGGGGAATGCTTTCAGACTCTATCTATTAAGGTTAGTGTTGGCTATTGGTTTTGTATATATGGCCTTAATTATGTTGAGGAATTTCCCTTTTATTCCTATTTTGCTGAGAGTTTTTATCAGGAAAGGGTATTGGGATGTGTATCTTTTCTAATGAGGGCTCTTCAATGGTTCTTATCAAATGTAGAGTTTCCACTCAGAAAATGATAGTCATAAAATTATCAGACTGTCTGAGCTTCAACCCATTGTCTACAATATCTGCTTTTGTGATACCTTGAAAAGGCACAGCTGCAATTAATCTGTGAAAAAGAGAGCCCCTTGACCTAGAGGTCTCCTTTCTTGGACTAAGATAAGTAGCTCATCTGAACATCTGTGGCAGTTTACTGGTGCAGGTAGGGAAGACTAGAAAACGGGTAGTTCTAGAATCATAATAAGATAACAAGAAAAACCTCTGTTTTAATTCATTTAAACACAATTACAAACTATTTGTGAAGATGGTCTTTTAAATCATCTATGGTAGGGACCGACTCGATGGCAAATAACAACAACAACAACAATAATGGTAAAAGTAGGAGCTATTATGGTCAGCAGCCAAATGCTTTAACCACTACACCATAATTATTGTTGGCAGTTCGAACTCACCAACTGCTCTGTGAGAAAAAGATAAGATAATCTGCTTCTGTAAAGATTTACAACTTTGGAAACTCTATGGGGGCAGTTCTGTTCTGTCCTATAGGGTCACTATGAGTCAGATTTGACGAGATGGCAGTACGTTTCTTTTTTGGATAATGGTAAAATTCTTTCAGCTCACTCATTTGACACAATGAAATATATTACTTAAAAATGTTGGCTACAGCATTCTTGTTGGGTGTCATGGAGTTGACTTTTGACTCATATCAACTCCATGTGAATGAGTAGAACTGCCCCATAGAGCTTTCAAGACTGTAATCTTCATGGGAGAAGATCCTTAGGTCTTTCTCTCTCGTGGAGCTGCTGTGTGAGTTTGAACTACCAACATTTCCATTAGGAGCTGAGTGCTTAACCATTGCACCACCAGGACTTCTTAGCTACAGCACGTCTCTGTAAATATTTGTTGGAATTTTCTAGGTCGATATAATTTTTGATTGTACAGGAAAACAAAGTTTATCCTGCTCATTGATGAAAATTACAATTTCTATGTTTTTTGCTTCCTTTTATTTTAGAAATTTCAAAAGTAATTCATACTCATAAAGCAATCAAACAATATAAATAGGTAAGGGGAAGAAGTAATATTCTCTCCTTATTCCTTACCAATAACAATGCATATGTGTATTTTTTAGACAAAAACAAATGTTTTTTGATTAAAAAATTAAAGACACAGTGAAGGTTCTTTTCTCATTTCCTTAGCTGCTTGTCAAATGACAATTTTAGTATGATAGTATTCTACATTAGGAAATTTTATTATTTTCTTTTTCTATTCCCTTATATTTGTCCATCAAGTTCAACTGTATTTGAAATTAAAATAAAACAAAGCTATGGATTAGACCCTTTGTGATTCAATAAAAATAGATGTCAGATCAAATACCTGATTACCCAAGTATTTGAAGTGCATGAGTCATTCTGAAGCCTTCTGTGAGGTGCTACACTTGGTGTTTCAGGTGAACATGGGTATTAGGAGATTCACGTAGTGCCAAAGGCATCTGACTGCTAACCAGAAGGCTGGTGGTTGAAGCCCACCAGCCACTCCTTGGAAGGAAGTTTGGGCAATCTACTTCCATATTGATACTACCTTGGAAAGCCAAGGAAGAGTCGCTATAAGTCAGACCTGACTCGATGGCAGTGAGTTTGGTTTTTTTGGTATGACAGGAGGAATGTAGAATATGGCACATGCACCTGCTATGAGAAAACAAAAGCCAAAATACTCTGGTCTCTTCTTTTCAAACTAGTCTGGGCACCGTGAGACCAAAAATACAAACCCACTGCCATCAAGTTGATTCTGACTCAGAGTGACCCCCACTGGGTTTCCAAGGCTGTAAATCTTTACAGAAGCAGATTGCCTCATCTTTCTCCCATGGAACACCCGGTGGGTTTGAACCACCAACCTGGTTAGCAGCCAAATGCCTTATCCATTATGCCACCAGAACTCCTTGGGCACCCCAGGAAAGGCCTCAAAATAAACCTGGCACAATTTCCTGAAGTATCAACAATATTGCTTGAAGTTCAAAGGGGAAAAAGTTAAAATAAATAAGATGATATTAAAAGCCACTGCCATTAAGTTGATTCTCATAGCACCCTGTAGGACAGAATAGTACTCCTTCATAGGGTTTCCAAGGCTTCTTCACAGAATTAGATGGCCTCTTCTCTTATATAGCGTCTTAAGTGTTTGAACTGCCAACCTTTTGGTTTGCAGCCAAATGCCTTAACCATTGTGCAATCAAAGCTCCTAATTAGGTTGTTTAAAATTTTACCATCAAATAAAAGAAATTTTTTTTTGACACTGAGCTTATACTCATCAAGTCTCTGAGGGTAGACATATCATTTCCTTTTCCTTTAAGGAACTGCTGCTTGGGAAATTTTGAGAAACTTTGCTGCTATGTGGTAGGGAAAGAAAAGAGAGAAGAGACTCATGGATTTTCATTTTGGATAACATAGAGGAAGAGAGGAGTGGAAAAGAACAAGGATTTCTCACTCAATTTTTATTCCCCACAGTATTTAGTGTAACACCTTGTAGATTGTAGAGTGTACATTTTTGATTCGGTTTCTCTCCTTATTAAGGAAAAATGATGATAGTATTGAACATCAGCTCCCAAACTTTCTAAATTTTCTTTAAAAATTTCTAACTGGCTGGTACTTTAAAAAAATTTTTTTTTTTTTTTAAATTCTGTATATGTGAGGAGCTATGACTCTCAGAGAAAAAAGAACAAGATGTTGAGAGAAGTGAAACTATAAAAATATTATTCCAGCCACAGAACTTATTTTTAACAGCCTTCCCACACTTAGCAATGACTCAAAGAGCAGCAGCTTAGAAGCACAACTTAATTCTGTGAAGTACAATGGGGGTGGTAGGCTGAATTTTTCACCTTTATTAATATTCCTATTTTGTTCACCAGCTATTTCTTTTTATTGTTAGATATGTGGGCAGATGTGAAAGCATGGTTGAAGA
>NW_006921772.1:4890563-4895150 GCF_000298275.1 Orycteropus afer afer
AGGAGTGGCTGGTGGATTTGAACCACCAGTGTTCTGGTTAGCAGTCAAGTGCCTTAGGCACTACGCTACCAGAGCTCCTCATATACTAATTAGTGCACTAATATTATAGTTACAGTTAACTTTGTTGTTAACACAACTGTATTTTTATTTACCTTTGTATTTTTTCTTAGATACTTTGACTCTTATGCATGTAAATAATATTGGTCAGATGATTGGAGCATAACCTCACACCATTTTCACTATTTCATCATCATTTTCCAATAATATTTGTTATTTTGCTTTCTAAGTTAAAAACATTGCTACCATTTTTAAGGTCACGTATTTCTGAATGTTACTGCTCTGCTTCTCCTTCATATTTCCTAAAGCTACTTCTTAAACTGTGTATGGATAAATAATAATGAACAAATTTTTGTGATCTGGAATAGTTAACTGCAGTGCGAATATATGAGTAAAAGGGAAAGATTATAAATATAACCAGCTTCCATAGATAGCATTTTAAAACTTATTTGCATTAAGATTTCTATGTTACTAGTGTGGAAAAGATGCTGAGAATTATGATAAATTTGAAAAGTTTCTTCGATTACAGTTTTACTTTGCATGTATATTTTGTTGTAGTTTAAGGTATAATTTTTCTTATTAATGCAATGGATGTATATCCTTTCATTAGCTTTTTAATGACACTTAAAACTTCTTTGATATCACATTTCATTATTCCAAATATGACATACAAGTAATCCCTGACTTATGAGGTTACCATTCTACAACTCTGTTGCAAATCTATTCTGATGGAAATCTATACCTCTCTCTCTTTTATTTTTAGTTTTCATTAATACATGTATTACATTTTATTATCAGTATCTTTATAAATCTGATCTCTATTTGTCAGCATCAATGTTGAAACAATGAAGTCAGAGTTGTAATGAATGTTGAGCATGTGTGCAGTTCAACTGTCGTATATCAATAGAGTTGAACATTGCCCAACTTTCTATCCCTCACGAACCTCTACAGAACAGTGACACAGACTTTCTTGTAAACCAGGCTATACAGCACTGTTTTAATCAGTAAGTTATAACATCTGGAATATGAAATTATTGAACATCTGGAAGTGAACATCTGAGAGCGATAATGTTTGCATATTACTCACTGCAACATTACATGTAGTACATATTACTAATAATAAGATGTAAAAAAAAACCGATGGTCATAAGTGTGGTTTGTTGTAACTCAAATATACTGTATGTTGGAGACTACCTATATTTGAGTGGTGTTGAGTGTTTAATTGAGTGGCATTGAGTGTTCAAGCATTTTTGGTGCTGAATATATTGTTTAGACAAACTGGAGCATACTTCTTTCATGAGAACTTTGAATAGACTAAGTTGGTTTTATGGCAACAGAAGATCAGTTGATGAAGTTAGAAATAGCTTTTCTTGATCCCATCAGTGGAATTTCCCCACCCATCAGACAGGGATATGTCCACCCATTTTTGATCCCATAGCACTCACTGTACCTCTCCAACATGACTATTAAGATGCCATTCTTGGCCTCTGTTCACCTGACTGCAGAAGGATGAGCAGAGATCGACATAGAGTAGACATTTACCAAATATGTGTGAATGAGTGAGTGAATAAAGTTGATCTCCTGAACCTCAGGGAATTTTTGAAGGTTTCTGACCAGAAATAGTGTAGTGAAAGTAATGTCTCCAATGCATTTATTTCCTGATACGTTTAAAAAAAATGTTAGCATTTTATCACTTGATACATTTTTTAAAAAATAAATAGAAGACTCTATATGCAAAGACAGATATTGATCAATCATTAAAGATGTTTACTTATGGAAAATATATAGAAAATACAAGAGGAATTTGTAATTTCTATAGTTTAAAAAAGTCAATATAGTTTTATGAGCAATAATTGAGATGTTTTACTGGAATACATGAGAACATGGAAATTACAAAACAAGGCAATAAAACTCCAACTCTGGTTTTGTTAGATCTATTTGTTTTAAAGTTTAAAAAGTCTCAATATCATATTCTCTGATAACTTGTTCAATAAAATTTTTCATCAGCATTGTTTTAGTAAATGAATTGATTTAGATATTAATTAATTGTAATAATTTAAAATAATTGATTTGTTTCATTGTTTAATATATAAACTAGTTTTTGGTTTTGTTCCAATGTATTTAACAGATGTTTGTGGAACATCTTACATGTGACCTACTCCAAATATTAACATAAATAAGGAAGAATGTTATAAGGGGTTGTCCTTTTAACTGCTTTACTTTGTGCCTAGTGTTCTGAGTTATCAAATTATAACTTATTTTCCAAACTTCTCTTAGAATCCTATGCCCACTAGTAGCATATTACATTGGATATGATCAAGCCAGGAGAAAATTTCCACAGCATGCTCTGAGTTGAAATTCTTCCCAGAGTGACTTGAATTGGAATGTTTGGTTGATTGTGGCAAGTCTGCCTTGCTTTTCACCATAAATGGTGCAGACGTGGGTTTTCAGAAAATGGGCCATGGAAATTGCAGCTAATGCATGAATACACCAAGAGCGGTAATTGCTTCCATCCTCCCCTCTTTGTATTCAGTATTTCTGAGATTGATAAAGTTGCCCAAAATGCTTACTTTCCTAATTGAATATATAAAGTCAGTAAAAGCAGGGCAGGTGTGTAATAGTGCTAAAAGGATTTGAATTGAGAAAGAATAAAAGTGCATTCACATTGGCCTATTATCTCATAGAATAATGCTGTGTGAAATAAGAATATAGAGAAAATGACTTCTCAAAACTTTCTGAACTTTCCAAGTTGAACTTTTCCACTTGAGAATAAAATTTTAGATTCCTTACTCCCATCTTTTAAGGGACAATGGGTATTTGTGATTACTCCTTTACTATCTAAGCATATTGTCCACATTATATGCTTAGCCCTGAGGATTTTCTTTTTTCTTGACACCAAAAAGCCCTGAACTTCTCCAGTCCTTCCTTAGTCTTCTGTGTTCCTAATTTAAACACTACTTCAGGCAACCCATTCTATGATCACACTTTTTTCTTTCCTTTTAGCACAATTATGCAACCATTCCCTGTTTCTCCCACACACACCAAATCCATTAGCCCCTTTCTACCTTCCCTCACTGTTTAAACATTTCAGATGGTGGCATATGATAAAGATCCAATGGTACTGAAAGAAGAAGTCCAAACTGCTCTGAAGGCATTGACAATAAACCAGGCTCCAGGGATTGACAGAATGTCAATTGAGATGTTTCAACAAATGGATACAAGGCTAGAAGCACTGATCCATCGATGGCAAAAAATTAGGAAGACAGCCACCCGACCAACTGACTGGAAGAGATCCATATACATGTTCATTCCAAAGAAAGATCATCCAACAGAATGTAGAAATTCTCAAACAATATCATTAATAATACATGCAAGTCAAATTTCACTGAAGATAATTTAAAAATATTTGCAACAGTACATCGACAGGGAACTGCCAGAAACTCAAGCTGATTGAGAAGAGGATGTAGGATGTGGAATGAGAGATATCATTGCTCCTGTCAGATGGATCTTGGCTAAAAGCAGAGAATACCAGTGTTTTACTGACTATACAAAGATATCTGACTGTGAGGATCATAACAAATTATAGATAACATTGTGAAGAATGGGAATTCTAATACACTTGATTATGCTTATGAGGAACCTGTACATAAACAAAGAAGCAGTCATTCAAATAGGAAAAGGGGATACTGTGCAGTTTAAAATCAGGAAAAGTATGTAGCAGTTGTATCCTTTCACTATACAAATTCACTGTGTATGCTGAGCAAATAATCTGAGAAGCTAGATTATGTGAAGAAGAACTGGGCATCAGGCTTGGAGGATGACTCATTAACAGCCTGTGATATGCACAACCTTGCTTGCTCAGCGTGAAGAGGACTTGAAGCACTTATTGATGAAGATCAAAGATTCCAGCCTTCAGTGTGGATTACACTTAAAAGAAGATCCTCACTACTGAATCAAAAAGCAACGTCATGATAAACACAGAAAAAAACTGAAGTTGTCAAGGATTTCATTTTACTTGGATACCAATAAATGACCATGGAAGCAGCAGTGAAGACGTTAAATGATATATTGCAATGGGAAAATGAGTTGCAAAAAAATCTCTTTAAAGTGTTAGAAAGCAAAGATGTTTGAGGCCTGAGGTGCACGTGACTCGAGCCATGATATTTTCATCACCTCATATACATCGAAAAATTGGATAACAAATAAGGAAGACTGAAGAAGAATTGACATATTTGAATTATGGTGTTGGCAAAGAATACTGGCTATACCATGGACTTCTAGAGGAATGAACAAATCTGTCTTTGGAAGAAGTACAGCCAGAATGCTTCCTAGAAGTGAGGATGGTGAGTCTTTGCCCTGTGTACTTTGGACTCATTATCAGGAGGGAGCAGACCCTGGAGAACAACATCATGCTTAATAAAGTAGAGGATCAGCAAAAAAGAGGAAGGCCCTCAACAGAATGGATTGACACAGTGGCTACAGCAATGGGCTCAAACATAGCAATGATTGTGAGGATGATGCAGAACCTGG
>NW_006921772.1:4896237-4901176 GCF_000298275.1 Orycteropus afer afer
TCTAGCTCCCTCTGCTCCCTGTTCTCCAACTGCCAGCCTTCCTTCTCTTCATGAGTAAAAGCATTCTGATCCCTCCTCTTCGATGGTGGTGTCAAGTCCGTGTACCCTTGCTCTTTTGCATATATTAACTCAGCTGAGGCCAAGTTCTGGGATCAGTGTCTGCATTCAAATTATAGCTCCTGCAAGAAGACAGGAATTATCTAGAAAGCTCAGTTGACTCCAGGAGAGGTTAGATTACATGGGTTGAAGCTGCTTTTGTGGTTACCTTGAGCTTTGGTAGCCCCTTTCAGAGAAACCAACTTCAGATGGGGATTGTGTTATATGTTCTGCTGCTGGAGTTCTACTAACCTCCAGATGGTTGCCAGAAACCTCAATGGTTGCCTGTGTTCCAGCTCCAATGGTAAGGCTAGAAAGAGCAGAATTAACTCTTACTAATAGTTACTCCAGGAGCGCTGGTAGCATAGTGCCTAAGGCACTTGACTGCTAACCAGTAGCTGGCAGTTCAAACCCACCAGCCACTCCTCAGAAGGTTGGGCAATCTACTTCTGTAGTGATACTGCCTCAGAAACCCAAGGAAGGGTCATTATGAGTCTGGTCTGACTCCATGGTACATAACAACAACAACAATAGTCACTCCAGCACAACTATGATGGGATGGAGAGAACTTGCCTTTGTGTGATTATTAAAAGAGAAATATAACCTTATTTTATTTTTCAGGCTAGGGAAGTAGATTATATCTCTTTCAAATACTTTACATCTCTATAGCATGTTAATGTTTATGAAACTATTTTCATCTCTTTCTTTGGTTCATAGCTTACACATGGATCTTAAGATAGGCACAACAAGCATGTTTAATTTTCTTTTTGTATAGATGAGGAAGCTAGAAGAAAAGGTATGACTTGGCCATCACTTAAGTACCAAAGCTAAGATGAGCAGTCACATTTTCTGACTCCTGCCCAGCTCCTCATGAGGATGGTATAAAATTCAACACTATTCTGGTTGCAGCGTGTACTAGTAACATAGTAGTGAAGTGTGAGGTAGTGGGAAAATAACTAGCAGATGACATTGGGTAGTCAACTTTTAGCAGATTTTTACAATGCAGCTCTCTATTCAGCAGTTAAATTGACCTATTTTTACTTATGTTTGGGAGGAAGCCCAGAACAGTACAATACAAAGCTTACAACTGTCTGCTTATATTACTTGCCCTTAGTCATCATCTGAACATTTCTGATGTTACCTGACTCACAAATTCCACATTTTGATTTTTTCCACACTATTGGTTTAGCTTATTTTTATGGTCATCTGAATGGATGAGCTTTTGTCTTTAAGAGCTTGAAAGAAACTATAAATGATAATTCTGTGTGCATGCACGTGTGTGTACATGTGCACATTTGTGCATGTGTATTAACAACTATGGCCAGAATTTACATGAGATGAAACATTTCTGAGTCATGTTTACTATCACTTTCTCCATTCTCACCCCTGAGAAAAGTATGTGCCAGTTAGGAATAGATACAATGAATGACCTCGCCTTGCGAGCCCCCCTCATTGGCATCAGGAAAGTCTGTGCTGGTGGGGAGGAACTAATGGTTCCTTTCCTTTGCAGAGGGCCAAATTTCCTGTGTGGCATGGGAGTTGCTTCCAGAGAAGAAACTCTGCTCTACACACCACCTGTGATCCTAGAGTAACTGATTGCAGGTCTGACTTGACCCTGAATGTGCAAAGTTGTATTGGAGAGCAGCTGTGTCCTTATATCAGACGGACAGTGTGATCCCCAATCTTGCCACTGTAGCCTCTTCTGTCACATTAACTGAGCGAAGGTGATGGTGGTGCAGAAAAGAGGGGAGGGGAATTAGAACTTTTCTGAAGCTAGGGGTTAGCATATTTTAAGTGTGCATCCAGATGTAGCTTAGAGGTGTCCGATAGCTCCCAATTCATCCAATATTATGTGCCTCTCTTCTGCTTGGGATTCCTAGCTGGAAATAACCTATTGTCCAGTGGTCTTTATTTTAACAGTCACTGTTAAATAGTCTAGGAATGAGTTGTTCGGGATAATTTTTTCCCTATGAATAGTAGACAGTACATACAGCATCTTAATCACTTTTAAATAATCTTAATTATTGCCATGCAAGACAGATTATTACTAATTCTAGTATATTTAAGAATTCAAATTACATCTGAGTCATTATTCCTCCTTTTACGAGCCCTTGAGCTATGAAGCTGTTTTGAATGTAAACATTTCTCCCCCCCCAACTTTTAAAACTGTGACTGAAAACAAAAGATTATTGATCTTTTTTTTTTCTTTTTCCTGTGTGTTCTCTGTCATTTGAAAAATGCTTGCTTAGCTACTGCAAAGTATAGGTTGAATCCTTTACAGCCTTTCAATTCTAGCAATTAAAAGTTTTAATTTTCTTTCATGAAAAACATTCTAAAGTACATCATGAGAATCCTGTGTTGCTATCTACCTTATTAACACAATGAACTATGGTAATTCCTGGCATCAGGAGTTGTAGATATGCTTTTATTTTAATATTTTATTGTGTTTTGGATGAAAGTTTACATAGCAAATTAGGTTTCTATTGAACAATTTCTACACAACTTGGCCCATGACATCAATTACATTTTTTCATGTGTCAATATTTTCATTATTTTGGGTTGTTGTTCTCTTTCCATTTATCTAGTTTCCCTGCCCCTGCTAGCTTCTCATCTTTGTTTTAGGGTAAATGTTGACCATTTGGTCTCATATAGTTGATTAATTAAGGAAGCATAGTATTCACAGAATACTTGAGTCAGAGACGACTGGATGGAACCTAACAACAACAACAACAGTATTCACAGGAGATATTATTTTATGAGGGAGCTCTGGTAGCATAGTGGCTAAGACACTTGCCTGCTAACCAGATGGCTGGTGGTTCAAACCCACCAGCCACTCCTCGGAAGGAAGGTTGGGCAATCCTACTTCCGTAGTGATAATGCCTCGGAAACCCAAGGAGGGGTCGCTATGAGTCGGGGCAGACTCGACGGCACATAACAACAACATTATTTTATGAACCCATCTTTATTTGAATGAAAGGTGACCACTGGAAGTGGCTTTAGTTCCAAATTTAATGGATATCACAGGACAGTAGTCCTGAAAGTTCCTCAAGTCTTTATTGGTCCAGTAAGTCTGACCTTTTTTGGAATTTGAGTTTTGTTCTACATTTCTGACCTTTTCTGTCTGTTGTGTTTGTTGTTGTTGTTATGTGCCGTCGAGTCAGACCCGACTCATAGCGATGCCTCCTTGGGTTTCCGAGGCAGTATCACTATGGAAGTAGATTGCCCAATCTTCCTTCTGAGGAGTGGCTGGTGGGTTTGAACTGCCAGTCTTCTGGTTAGCAGTCAGGTGTCCAGGGCACTACCCTACCATTTTTGTCCCCAGTTAGAACAGTGAGTAGTTGTAGCCAGTCACCATCTAGTTCTTCTGGTCTCAGGCTAAATGGGCTTTTAGTCCTGTAGGCTGTTTTCTTCTTTGAGTCTGTTTTTATTCATTCTCTTTTGTTCCAGATGAGTAGAGATCGATAGTTGTATCTTAGATGGCTGCTTGCAATTTTTTGAAACCCCATATACTTCTTATGAAACTAGGATGTGGAACATTGCATTTAAGAATTATGTTATGCCAGTTGACCTAGTTATCTCATGAGACTATGGTCCCAAGCCTTCAAACCCAATACAGCTATCCTATGAAGTGTTTGGTTGTGGCTAGGTAGTATCCATAACTGTATCTCCATATGATATATTATATGTTGTTATGTGCCATTGTGTCTTCTTCAACTTATAGTGACCCCTCCTTGGGTTTCTGAGGTGGTATCTCTATGGAAATAGATTGCCCCTCCTTTCTTCTGGGGAGTGGCTGGTGGGTTTGAACCACCAACCCTCTGGTTAGCAGTCAAGTGCTTTAGGCACTACACTATCAGAGCTCCTGATATATCATATATGTGAATATATATGTGACATATACAAACATGTACTTACAGATACACCTATATATGCACATCCGTATAGCCCATATGCCTTCCTGTACATTTATATGCACACATGTCTACCCATGTAACCACACACTTATTTTTTGTTGTGGTTATTGTTGTTGCAACATTATATGTCACAGTTTTTACCAATATTGTCCCTTATTCTTGAGCGTTTCTTATTATCTTCATTTATGCTGGACAAGATGTTTACCCTTATTAAGTATTGCCTTTCTCATCACCAAATATGGTTCATGTCTGCTATCTAGAAAGTAATCCCTCCTCCCTCCTCTTCCTATCCTTGGCAATCATCAAAGAATGTTGCTTTGTGTTTCTACACCAATTTTTTTACTTTTTTTTACAAGTGAGACCATACAATATTTGTCTTTTTTTGATTGACTTATTTGACTCACCATAATGTCCTCCAGATTCATCCATGTTACCAGATGTTTCACAGACTACTCATTATTCTTTATAGGTGAGTAATATTCCACTGTATGTATGTACCACAATTTGTTTATCCATTTATCTATTGATGGAGACTTAGGTTGTTTCTGTCATTTTGCTCTTGTGAATAATGCTGCAATAAAATAATAGGTGCACATATGTCTATTCATGTCATTGCTCTTCTATTGCTAGGACATATACCTATGAGTGAGATTGCTGGATCATAAGGTATTTCTATTTATAGCTTTTTAAGTGCCATATTGTTTTCCATAGTGGTTGTGCCATTTTATAATCCCACTAGCAATATTCCAATCCTCACACAAACTTGCCAGCACTTTTTTTTTTTTCTTGGATCACAGCCATTGTTACAGTGGTATGATGGTCTCTTATTGCAGTTTTGATTTGCATCTCTCTAATGACTTATGGAGAGCTCTAGTAGCATAGTGCCTAAGACACTTGACTGTTAACCAGAAGTCTGGTGGTTCAAACCC
>NW_006921772.1:4901276-4923195 GCF_000298275.1 Orycteropus afer afer
TGAGTCAGGTCCGACTTGACGGCACATAACAACAACAATGACTTATGATCCTGAGCATATTTTTATGTGTGTATTAGCTGCCTGAATGTCTTCTTTGGTTAGCTATACCTTTTACTTTGCCATCAAGACAGTAATTTTTTTTTTTTTTTTTTTTCTCTTGGCTGCAATTTTAAAGGTTGACATTACTGCTGATGATTATTGCACAGTGGCAAGAAGAGTCTGTGTGTGTGTCTATTTGTCTGTGTGCCTGTTTGCTTGTGCTTGTAGTGAAGAGGGTGAAAGATGGATGATGGATACTAGCAAATGTCAGGCTACTAGGCTACATACATTCCAGGTCCTATTTCTGCTGATAAATAGTTCTATTGTACCTCTGGCATTTTAGTTAAAAGTAATAGTTCTCATTTCATTAAAAAATTAAGGGTGTTGGATTGTGACTTTTCATTTAGCAAACTTAAAGGTAAGCTCATGACTGAAGAATTTTTTATGTCTCCATCACCTATATTAAAAGGAACTCTGCAGGCACAGTGCCTAAGGCATTTGACTGTTAACCAGAAGGTTGGTGGTTCAAACCCACCAGCTGCTCCATGAAAGAAAAATGGGGCAATCTACTTCCATAAAGATTTACCACCTTGGAAACCCAATGGGATTCATTATGGTTCACTCAATGGAAATGGGTGTAGCTACCTATATTTATGCCTGGCACATAGTAAATGATCAATAAATAACTTATGAATGAATGAATGAAATAATCTTCCAGGGGGCAGGTCAAATATTAAGACTAATCTGCAGCCAGAGCACAAATAGATATAAGTTGTTTTCTTTTAAAATTAATCTATCTTAATGCAACATTTCCTTGAACATATTGAACATTAATTTTAAAAAATTAGTATATCAAAATTACTTGTTCAAAATATTGAATGCCTATTTTATGCCCAGAAGTATTTTTGGTGCTTTCTTGGAATTTACCTTTTAGTTCAGTAATACAGGCAACAAACCTATAAATAAATTATTCTATGCAAAGTTTAGGTGAGTGCTATAAAGAAAAGTCAAGAAAGCTCCCTCTTAAGTGATATGTAAGAAGAGAACTGAAGTGCAGTAGTGATCCTTGTGACTATCCAAACAGGGAGTACTTGAGACAGAGGGAATGCAAAGCTGTGTGGCAGGAGCATGCTTGGTGTGCTCAGGTCTCAACAAGAAATCCAGTAAGCTAAAGTGGAGTAGGAAATGTGAATAGTCATAGAGTAATAATGAGCCCTGGTGACACAACAATTATGTGCTCATTTGCTAACCTAAAGGTTGGCAGTTTGAACTCACCCAGCAGATCTGTGGGAGAAAAACCTGATGATCTGGTTTTGTAAAGATTACAGCCATGGAAGATCATGTAGGGCATTTCTGCTCTGTCACATGGGGTCACTGTGAATCAGAGGCAACTCTATGGCAACCAAAAGAAACATGGGATCAATGACATATTGGGTGGAGGAAGATCATTGAAGGCTATGAATCTGCTATAAGGATGTTGGATTTTACCTTGAGTGAGCTGGGAAGCTAATGGAGGCTTTTTGAATGACTTGGTAGTGGGCTCACCAGTAAGGGAAAGTTGGACCTCTCAACCATTCTGCAGGTGACTGGCTAATGGGGAAACCCATTCCTATTTAGGATGCCTGCAGTATTGTTGCATTTGCTACACAGGACAATATACATATGATCAGGGCTAGCCTGAAAGAAGTATAAATAAGATAGACAGTATTGCCCCATGCCTGTCTTCCCCACTTGACACATATATTGCACAAAACTTTTCTTTTTAATTTTTTGTCATTACAATTCCTGAAATAATTGGAATTTTATTGATTATATATGTTAGAAAGGATTTGGACTTGAGAGTAGTTTTCATTTCAGGAGTAAGAGGGAGAGGATTGGGTAGTGGTGTGGATCCATGTAATTTTGCGGAAAGAGCACTAAAATTGGTATTAGAAATTTGATTTTCAAGTCAACTAATTGTAAACTGGGAGCTCTGGTAGCATAGTGGCTAAAGCACTTGACTGCTAACCAGAAGGCTGGCGGTTCAAAACCACCAGCCACTCCTTGGAAGGAAGGTTGGGCAATCCTACTTCCGTAGTGATACTGCCTCGGAAACCCAAGGAGGGGTCGCTATGAGTCGGGGCCGACTCGACGGCACATAACAACAACAACAACAAATTGTAAACTAATTTTAAATTCTGCCATTTGACCTTGAGCAAATGATGTGACTCTTTAGGCTTTAGGCCATGCATTCCTTATCTGTAAAATGAGCAGATTTGACTAGATATGTATTCTAAGGACTTTGTCACCATTCAATCTGTGACATAATCACATGTTCTTTGATTATATTGTAGTTTTCCAAATTAAATTTTGTCCATAGTACAATTTGTTTGAATATATATATATATATATATATATATATATATATATATATAAGCTCTGGCAGCATAGTGCTTAAGGCACTTGACTGCTAACCAGAAGGCTGGCGGTTCAAACCCATAAGCCAAGCCTCAGAAAGAAGGTTGGGCAATGTACTTCCGTAGTGATACTGCCTCGACAACCCAAGGAGGGGTTGCTATGAGTCAGGGCCGACTCAACGGCACATAACAACAACAACTATATATATATAGTTGTTGTTGTTGTTGATTTAAACATTCATTTGAAAGACTCAAAGAATGTCCATTCTTCGTATTTGTTGTTGTTAGTTGCTGTGTGATAGTTAAATAAATATTGTATGCCTTTTCTTTGTGGACTTTTAAATTTAAATTATCATATGCTATTTTATAGCTACAGGGCACATTGAGATTGCTCCATTTAGACACATTGTATATTAATACAGTGCTTCTGAGAGTAGTGAAACAAAAATTTTAACTGTACATTTAATTGAAAACAAGATAATTGACAGGTTTCCAGAAGAAACCTTGGAAGAGTAGGGAAATTAGTAATTTTTAATATATAATTGATAAAGGGAATTGTTTTTCCACATTTGCCAAATATTTACTTTTTCAGTAATTATTCTTTGCAATAGTAGGAATGTATTCTAAATACTAGTTCATCAATTGTTTGCTTCTTGTTAAACTGGCTTGTAGGAAACATTTCAGTTAGTGACAACAGAGTCTTAAAAGCTTGTTTTAAAGGCCATTATATAAGAATAGGAGCTCTGGTAGCATGTGCCTAAGGCACTTGACTGCTAACCAGAAGGCTGGTGGTTCAAACCCACCAGCCACTCCTTGGAAGAAACGTTGGGCAATCTACTTCCATAGTGATACTGCCTCGGAAACCCAAGGAGGGGTTGCTATGAGTCGGGGCCAACTCGATGACACATAACAACAACAACAACAATATAAGAATAGTTGACTGAGTAACTGTTTTCATATTCCTTGCATTCTGTATTCCATCCATCAGAAACATATTTGTTTATGGGGATCTGTGCACATTTGCAAAGATGTAAAGATCCATGCTAACCTTTCTGACAACACACTTTATTCCAAGCATAAGGCTGTATTTGTATAGTAGGTTGTCAGGAGAAAATTATCTTTAAAGTGTCTTCAAAAATAGTTGGAGGATAACAAATGTTGAAACATGTGTATGGTGAAAGCCAATGTGTGGAGTATTTTTCCTCCATTTAATCTTTTGATCAATTTATATTTGGAAACTACTAGCTTCTTGTACATAACAGGAACTTAGTAAATGATTGATGAGTAAACAGAATCAACATCTCATTTCTCAGTGCACAGTGTAAAAGGTAGGTCGTTCATCCTTGTAAAACTTACCACCCTGTGCAAATGTCAGTGCTACCTCTCCAACCTACCTGATGGTTAACCCTTATCTTTCTGTACCTCTTTGAATTGTTGTTGGGTGCAACAACAGTTGATTCTGACTGATAGTGACCGCATGTAACAGAAGAGATATATCCCAAAGTGTTTTCTTGGCTATAATCATTATGGATGCAGATTACCAGGTCTTTCTCCCAGGGACCCTCTGGTTGGGTTTGAACCACCAATCTTTTAGTTAACAGCAAGCACTTAATCATTGTCCCTCCAGAGCTTCTTAAGTACTCATCTGAAAAATGGGACAATAAAAAGACCTGTGTCCTGGAGCTATTATTAGCATTAAATTAGATAAAACCACGTTAATAAAATAATAAGGTGTTAATAATAATATATACATATGTGTGTGTGTGTATGTATATATATATATTTTTTTTACTTTTGGGTTAGCATATTTTGGGAGTACCAAAACTGAGAGTTCCATGATATATCCATCAAATCACTGTTTACAGTTTATAGATCCTGCAAATTTATAAGAGATTCTTTACTAAAACAAGGCTTTAACAAATCCATAGAAACTCCCTTTTATGCAGTGTCAACTTAAGAGAAAAACTCTATCCTACTATATGAGGATTAACTTTCATTAAATGTGTTTAGTTCTGACTTTAGAAAAGGAAAGAGAGAGAGCAATAAGAAGTAACAATATGAGGGAAGCCAATTGCTGATTTTATTTTTTCTCTCTTGGGAGTAAGTTGCCCTTCCTACACTGGGGATACTGTAAGTAATTTTATACTTAAAGTCAAAGGACTCCTTGTGTAGGGTCTCAACGTGGGTAGTGTTACTTGTGTCTAAAGCAATTTAAGAAGGTAATAAATGAATGATTCTGACCGTCTTCTATTTATATACCAATTTGAAGTGACAAGGTTGCAATGGAAAAAACACTCATCTTATAATCAAAGGGCCTTGTGTTTGAAATCAGACTTCACTCCTCAACTGACTTCAGTGTCCTCGTCAGTAAAATAAAAATAATATACTTATCTTAGTTCAATTATTGTAAAAAGTCAAGGAAAGGTTTATATATGGAAGGAGACTTTGTTGGTTACAGGGGTGGGAGGGGAGGGGAAGGAACACTGCAAAAAAACCATATATATATATATATATAAACTTACAGATTCTGTGGGTAAATGTCTTTCACACATAATAAGCACCCATATATTTTAATTAAATATGAAACTTAGTCTAATTACTTTAGGTTCACTGTATTCAAATGTTGTTTTGGAAAACCATCAAAACTTAAATTTATCTGAAAGTGTGATTATTTGAGGGTTGGTCTAACTTGAGGTATATCTCAATGTATGTAGTAAAATGGTTCTTCTATGTATATGGAGACAGGAAGTAGCTTAACTTAGCTACTAGGTTTGCTTATATTAATTTTCTTTAGTTTTCAGTGAAAATAAATGATCTTTTGTTTAACATTTTCAAAATTTATGTATTTAACAGTTATAAGAGTATATTAAATTTAAGTTTACAAGATAGTTTTTAAAATGCAATTTATAATAATCCTCAGAATTGAGTATTAGATTTTAGGTATTGAAAGTAAATAAAATATCATCAACAAACCATAAAATCAGGGGTTTTACACAGATGTTTTAATGTGGACTCTTCCCCCTTAGAATTCCCCTCGTTTTCACATGATAGCCTCAGCATTAAAGAAGGGAGAGAGGTAAATGGAAATGTTGCCTTTCCCCTCAGATATTTTATTGATGTAAATGAGGTTGACTGAATGAAATCAAATATATTTCAAAAAGCTACACAGACCCAGGTGCCAGTGGGCTGGGAGTTAATGGAAGTGGCTCTAGCTCCTTGGCAACTTTTAACATAATCAATGGGATGATACTTGCTTATAGGAAATAGCTAGAAAATGATTCCTGGATAGTACTGTAAGCCAGTGGCTAGACATTTGTCTTAGGCAAGATTGATGAGCATAGAGATCAATTCCCAAGTGGAATTCCAAGTGGAACTGGAATGGGCATTATGGAAAACAAGAAAAGAACATTTTAGGGCATGAAAGTGTGGTTTAAAAAGTGTAAGTCCCAAAAACAAAGGGGATGAGACAGACTATACATGATATTAAGTAAAACTGACTGGGCTATACTCATATAGCATGAGAAAAGAATTTGAGGGAAATAAGATTCAGAAGGCTGGTGGTTCAAACCCACCAGCCACTCCTCAGAAAGAAGGTTGGGCAATCTACTTCCGTAGTGATACTGCCTCAGAAACCCAAGGAAGGGTCGCTGAGTCAGGTCTGACTCCACCGCACATAACAACAACAAGATGGAAACAGTTAACAGAAGGCCATTTACACCAGTATAGAGTTAACATTTGACCCAAGAGAACTCAAGTAATGTGAATTAAGACTATTTTCACGTAATCATGTTGTGTGCTGTTGAGTTGATTGCAACTCCCAGTGACCCTATGGGATGGAGTGGAACTGCCTCATAAGGTTTACAAGGCTGAAATTTTTACAGGAGCAAATCTCTAGGTTTTTTTTTTTTTTTTTCCCCTGCAGAGCCACTGCAGAGCTCCTAACCTCCAATCTGTCAGTTAGCAGCCAGCATTTAACCATTGTGCCACCAAGGCTCTTTAAATACTCACACTTTATAAAAATGCATATGTGGCATACATGCACATATGTGTATATCATATTTTACTTTTAAATATCCTTTGGAGAGAATAAAACAACTTTATTTCTGTAGAAATTGAAAAGTAACTTCTAATTGTGTCTTTTTCTGGCTAACTGTGACATTTATTTAAAAGGTTTAATATTTACCAGTCGTTGCTACTATTTGATTCCATAAAGTCCTACTAATTATCTGAGATAGCCAAATGTGATCTGGGCTTTCCTGGCAAAAGGATATTGCCTTTCATTAAGACTGAATTGCAGTACAGACCTTTAAGCCTTTATCGGCATCTCATTAACAGGCATGTGATTTGGGAGAGTGGCTATTAATTATACAGAAGCTGGTGAGTGAGTAGAAAGGATCATTCATTCAAAGGCAAGCTATGTTTAAGCCAGAGTGTGGCCTCAAGCATTATATACTTCATCTGACAGGCATTAATTTGCCTAAGCTTTTAGAATCAGCCATATTAAGGGTTTTTAAAGGGCACATCTAGAAAAATATTAATGCCTAGGTTTCTTTTTTGTTGTTGTTGTTTGTTTTTTTCATTTAATTTAATTTACTGCTAAGTCATTTTTCTGGAGTTTGCATGACTGCTTGGCTGAGGTGGTAAAAAAAGAGCATATATGATGTAATAGGAATAAACTCTGCAAAGCTACAGATGAGTTTTTATTAGCTAAATTCCCTCCATCATGAACTATGATGGTGTACTCTTTTAAAATGCAGTAAAAATTAAATAAAATATTTCTGTCATAAAAAATGACAAGAAGAGGCAAAAATAACAGCTATTGTTAAGATGTCAGCAAGTAGATTATGTCTTGTTAAGTATAGACTGTTACAAAAATCTACATTCAACTTCCATTTCTACTAGAGTGACCTCTTCTCACAATATACTTTCATAAATCCACATATAAGTATAGATTGAAGAGATCTTGTAATAAATTCTGCATGAACTCTCTGTTTTCAGTTCTGTCTGTGTCACTGACATTTTTGAAACGTAGCTATGCATTTCAAGTTTGGTCTAAAGTCAAACATTTAGTGTTTCTAAAATAAATCTAATTATAAGCAAAATACATATTCCAGTATTAAAATATATTCCTTAATGAAGTTCATTGAACTCATATGGAGTGCAGAATGCATTGTGCTACATTAATCTGTTTAAATGGGGAGGTGGAAACTTGGTATACTAACCCTTAGGCACAACTTGTTAAGTGCTAGGCTGCTAACCAAAAGATAGGTGGTTCAATCCATCTAGCTGTCTGTGGGAGAAAGACTTAGCAATCTGTTTCTGTAAAGATTATAGCCAAGAAAATCCCATATAGAAGTTCTACTCTGTCATATAGTGTCACTTGCCAAAGGAGAAAGGAGACTATACCTTCTGACCTCCTCTAACCCCACAAGAGGAAAATAGAATCACCATCAGCAGCCCAAGGCATATTCCTGCACGGCCAGACAGGCTGTCTCACTCCAGCCTTTTCACCAACCCTGACACCAACTATTCCTCCCATAGCACCCACCACCTCTCTGCTGGGTTTGATAATTCGCTGCAGTGGCCATACAGAATTCACAGATTATGGGGTTTATTAGGAAAGAAACAGGCTGCAATTCAAGTTCAAAAATGCACTCAGTCTCTCACAGCCAGCTATCTCACTTAGCAGCCAACAGTCTCTCTCAGCAGTACGTGTCTCTCACATCTCTCTCTCAGCAAGTGAGTGTCTCTCAGGAGCATGTTTCTTTCAGCAGCATGTCTTTCTCAGTCAGCAGTCAGAGCAATTTCTTCTGCCTCAAACGGGCTCCTTTTGAGCCTGACAGAGTGACCACTAACCAATCCCAATATCAGAATTCTAAACAGCTGATAGAGAGTGAACTTCCCAGAAAATTGCTTTGTGCTGTGCCCAACAGAAATACTGCAGGTGGATAACTTTAACAATCAGGAGCTACTCAGTTGCTCACAGAAAATTCTACCATGGAGTTTACAAAGACTTATGGCTAGTAAAGCCACACTATGTAATTTATTACACTGCATCACTATAAATCATAATCTACTCAACAACACATAACAACAGCAACAAAGAACTCACAGATTATAGGGTTTATTAGGGAAGAAACAGGCTATAATTCAAGCTCAGAAATGCATTCATGATGTGGAAGGAGTATTTAGTTATCTAATCTGACTTGTGTATCTCAAGTTCCTTATGAGTTTAGCAGTGGTGAAAAACAATCCTCCAGGAACTGAGGAAATACCAATTGAGATATTTCAACAAATGAATGCAATACTGCAGGTGCTCACTCCTCTATGCTAAAAAATTTGGAAGACAGTTACCTGGCCAACAACTGATCCATATTTTTGCCCATTAAAATAAAAAGCAGCCCAACAAAATGTGGAGACTATCCAAAAATATCATTAATATCATATGCAAATAAAATTTTACTGAAGATAAATCAAAATCTTTTGCAACAGTACACTAAGAGGAACTGACAGAAATTCAAGCCAGATTCAGAAGAGGATGTGGAATGAGGGATATCACTGCTGATTTCAGGTAAGTCTTGGCTGAAAGTAATGAGGAACTAGTACCTAGACCATGTGGCAGTCATTCAAACAGAACAAGGAGATACTATATGTTTAAATCAGGAATGGGTTTGTCAGAGTTATATCTTTTTGCTGTACTTATTCAATCTATATACTGAGCAAATAAGCCAAGAAGCTGGACTGTATGAGGAAGAACACAGCATCAGGATTGGAGGATGACTCAATAACAACATGCAATATGTAGGTGACACAACCATGCTTGCTGAAAGTAAAGAATACTTGAAGCACTTACTGGTAAAAATCAAAGCCTGCAGTCTGCAGTATTAAATACAGCATAAGATAAAGAAATAAAAAATTCCCACAACTGGCCCGACAAGCAACATCATAATAAACACAGAAACTATTGAAATTGCCAAGGATTTCATCCTACCTGGATCTACTATCAATGCCCATGGGAGCAGCAGTGAAGAAATCAAAGAATTTATTGCAGTGGGCAAATCTGATGAAAAGAGCCCTGTAAAGTGTTAAAAAGCAAGTATCTCTTTAAGAAATAAGGTGTGTCTAACCCACATGATGGTATTTTCAATAGCTTCATATACCTGCAAAAGGTGGAAAAAATAATAAGATTGAAGAATAATTGATGCCTTTGAATTATGGTGTTGATGAAGAATATTGTTTATACTACAAACTCCCAGAAGAACAACTGTATCTGTCTTGGAAGAAAGAGAGGTAGAATATTCTTTAGAAGCAAGGACTGGGAGATTTCATCTCACATATTTTGGACATGTTATCAGGAAGGACCAATCCCTGGAGAAGGATATCGTGCTTGGTAAAGTAGAGGGTCAGAGAAAAAGAAGAAGACCCTCAACAAAACATTGACAGAGGACTGAAATAATGGGTTTCAAATGGTAACTATTGAGTGTGTGACACAGGACTGAGCTATTTCGTCCTTTTGTACTTAGAGTTGCTATGAGTTGGAATTGACTCAATGACATCTAACAGTAATAACAGTGTTTGAGGAAGCAGACTGCTACATCTCTCTCCTTTAGAGGGCTGTTGGATCTGCTCATCTCTCACTTAGCAGCCAAACACTTAACCTCTGCATTACCAGGGCTCCTTGGAAGTGGAATAAACAGAACTCCAGATTCACTGCCATCAAGTTGATTCCAACTCATAGCAACTCCCATTGGGTTTTCAAGGCTATAAATTGTTATGGAATCACACTGCCTCATCTTTCTTCTGTGGAATGGCTGGTGGATTCGAACCATCAACCTTCGGATTAGCAGCCAAATGCCTTAACCACTACACCACCAGAGAAATGGAATAACTGGGGTTAAAGAAACTACAAATTTTGGAACACATTTCTGTATCCAATATAAATATCACTACATTTAAAGTAGTTGGTACTACTTCCATTATTATATAATGATTTACTCATTAATGTTTAATGATTAAACTTTACTAAATATAATTAAATGGATTGTGTTTTATGATGTATATATTCTTCAGCTAAGCATTAGGTAATTGTAATTAAGTAATTAAATACACTGATTGCATACTGAACACATTTTCTTGTTCTTTACAGACATTTAATTTGAAGTAGTTACTGTGTAAATAACTATCTGCTTTTTTTTTTTTGCTTTTGACTGACATCAGGCCTAAATAGAAACTTTCCTTATGAAGCATTTAATTCATTTCTTTTTATGCAAAATTACAACATGTAATTTCAAAGCATGATGTAAATGGGCTTGCAAGAATCTTTGGAGAAATGGATAGAAAATATATTATCTTCCTCAGTCTTAAATACTTCTATGTTTTATTCAGTGGTGAAATAATTTTAGTAAGGTACTCATAAGTGCCATTTCTACAATAGTTGAGGGTCAGCCAGAAATACAGGCTTAAGCAAAATGTTCCATTTTTATTAATTCATTAAGGCAGTTTCTTTCTGTTGAGTACAAGGGAACAAAAAATACTTTTCAACCAAAAAACTAGTGAAGCAGTATGCACATATTTATTTGTTAAAAAAATAAAATAACATTGTGTTTCTTTCAATTTCTCCAGTACTCCAAGCCTTTTCCCATACAACGTCTTAGAGCTTATAAAATGGCCCCAACCATTGCAAAGCTTCCTCTTTCTCATAAAGGCCTATTTCAATGCCCTCTTCTCAGAGTGGCCTTAAGCTAGTTAATGTAATCTCCACTTCACCCTTTCATTTGCTTCTTTCTTCATGCTTAACACAACTTATACTTGTTTTATTTGTCTGTTTACTCATTTTTTCTGTCTTCCCAGAGGCTGTAAGTTCCTTGAGATCAGAAAAAATATCTGTTTTGTATATATTTGCATCACATGGCCCTAATAGGATGCCTGGCATATAGTCTGTACTCATTGCATATATCCTTGTAAGTCAAGGAATAGTTAAGTGCGTGAATTGATAGAAGGATAGGTGGATGCTCTTGGGTTGAAAATGTTTACAGAGAGAAAAACATCTTAAAAGGTGTGCTAGTGTGAAATAAATATTTGCCCATGCTATGCTTTCATTTGGGAGCTCTGGTGGTGTAGTGCCTAAGGCATTTGGTTGCTAACCAGAAGGCTGGTGGTTCAAATCCACCAGCTACTCCTCAGAGTAAGATTGGACAATCTACTTCCATAAAGATATCGCCTCAGAAATCCAAGAAGGGGTCACTATGAGTCGAATCAACTCGAAGGCAGTGAGTTTGGTTCTTTTGGTTATGCTTGCATTTGATCACTGGTGAGGAGTAGATAAGCCCTCAGAATAATTTTATATTTATCTAAACTACTTAACATGAATTTGACAAATCAGGTGGGAATATTAAGTGACTTCTATCATCTTTCTGAGATGCTATTCTTTACTTACATACACTGTTTTGTATGATTTGATTGATACTATGGGATGTAATTTTATTTGTTACTGTGGACATACCTTTTCTCCTATTTGTAAAAAATATGTGCCTCTGGGTGAAACTTAATAATGTCACCAGCTACTCTAGGCTGTACACTCATGTCAGCAGGAGCTGTACTGTGATTTGGATGTGGTAAATGTCCAAACTTGATGATGATGTATGTGATAGTATTATTAAGAAAGTTAGTTGCTATATGCAACTCTGAATTATTATTGTTAAATATCACTGTCAATGCCTCTCTAATATGTCAGATAAAATAAAAGGCCACATGAGCTTTTCCCCATAAAGATAGAAAATGAAGATATATTGCAGTGTGTACCTATAAATGTATACTTAGAATATTCCTTGGTATTCAATTTAAAAGGAACTCTGATAGCATAGTGTCTAAGGCGTTTGACTGCTAACCAGAAGGCTGGCAGTTCAAACCCACCAGCCACTACTGAAAGGGAGGTTGGGCAATCTACTTCCATAGTGATACCACCTCAGAAACCCAAGGAGGGGTCACTATGAGTTGGACCCTACTTGATGGCAGTGAGTTGTGTATTCCATTTAAAAATGCATGAAAATGTTTAAGAAAATAGATTATCAGGAATCCAAAAGTAATTTACCAAACAAGTGCAAAATATTGAAAATGAGCAGTTTTCAGGATCACTCTGTAATTTATAAGAAGATAGAAATAACTGCGTCCATTTTAATTTTAATGGTAAAGTAGGAAACTGCCCTTTAATTTGGTGTCATTTTAGAGGGAAATATATAGATAATCAATGTATTAGACAATTAGACAAAATGTAATAAATTATTTTAAGACAGATGCTGTTTTCAAGATATGCAGTAACAGTAATAAAAATATTTGGTTCATGGAATTTATTTAGCTTCATACTTCTTCAATCATTGATTAATAAAAGATTAGCACTGGAATATTATGTACTGTATTACATTATATTACCAGGCACCAAGTTAGGCAGGTGTCTTGGTTCTCCAGTGCTGCTATAACAGAAATACCAAAAGTGGATGGCTTACCAAACAGTAATTTATTCTCTTATTGTTTAGGAGTGCTGGCTCTAGGGACTGGGTGAAGGCCTTTCAGCCTTGGGCTTCATCTCTGCCTCTTATTCCTGGCCCACTGGAGCTCAAGGCATCTCTTAACTCAGATAGCTGCTGCTGCTGAGGTGGACAAACCCAAGGTCAGCAGCTAAAATGGCACAATCCCAATATCAGTAGGCAACATGGCAGGCCACTGGTTCAAGCCCCAAAACCAGAGATGAAGACTCAGCCAAATGCAGATGTGCCAAAAAGCTAGAGACCAGTCTCAGAGAGCTTCTTCTTACATACTGGAATCAGGCCACACCCTGAAGTCAACTACTCAGCTGTTTACAGCAGAGTCCACTGTGGAAGTGATTACAATCTCATCATAGGGAATAACTACAGCTGCCCAGCTACTCAAAACTACAGTCCAGACCAGTTGTCACACCACCTTAACTACCACAGCAGGTTTTATACATATCTTTCTTCAAAGCAAGGACCTCTGGAAATGCAATGCTTAAGGCATTTGACTGCTAACCAGAAGGTTGGTGATTCAATTCCACCAGCCATTCTGTGGAAGGAAGATGGGGCAATCTACTCCTGTAAATATTTACCTCCTCAGAAACCCAGTGGGGGTCATTATGAGTCAGAATCAACTCAATGATAGTGAGTTTTGTTTTTTAGTTCTTCACAGCAAGACATCTATTCCATTTTACAAGTGAGAAAATTGTGGCAAGAGAAGTTAAGCTATTGGTTTAAAGTCATATTTCTAGGAAGTTGCTGAGTCAAATTTATCTGCTTTCAAACCACAAATTCTTTATGTTATATTACTTTGCTTGTAGAAAATAAACCCATTGCCATTGAATGAATTCCACTCATAGGGACACTGTGGGACAGAGTGAAGCTGCCCCATAGGGTTTCCAAGGCTGTACTGTTTATCAAAGCAGACTGCCTCATCTTTCTCCTGTGGAGCAGCTGGTGAGTTTGATTCTATGACCTTTCTTTTGACATCCAACTGCTTTAACCACTGTGCAACTAAGGTTTCTTTCTAGAGAAAAGCTTTAGCAATATAAAAACACTATTCAGAGATATTATTTACATTGTTGGTAATTTTATTCATTATCTTGAATCCATCAATAGACGTTGATAGGGAATGACTGGCAATGAGCTGAGTACAGAGAATAAAATGAGGCTTGTCCCCAAGGGCTTTATTGATGTAAACTGAGATTATTGCTGGTGGCTGTAAATTTCTGTACATGCTTGTATTCTACTGGGAATCCAGATACACTATTTTACACATCTCTTAATCTCTAGCTAACTCAAAAGCGTGAAAGGGCTGCTTTCCCCAGAGCTACTCTCAGTGTGCCTTGTTTAACCAACAATGTACTAAATCGTCTGGCAAGAGACAGATTTTCCCTTATGAATCAGACTGGAATTTTGACTGATTCAAGGAGGTGATTTGAAGCAAAAAGAAGTTTGATGTTGCCTGCTACTTATGGAGAAAATAGAAATTATTTAGAATGATTTTAAATATAGATCATATATAGTCCCTGAGTTTAAAAGCATTTGGAATTATCTCCATATCTGACTATTCTTAACTCTTAAATCTAAAAGACTAGTTATCTATATCTTTATTCCCCACATTTTCCCTGGTGGTTATTGACATTATCCATTTCTGTTCGGGTTCTCTCTGCTTGGACTCTTTTTGCTGCTTTGGCAAATCTTACTTGTATTTCATGTCTGGCTCAAGACAACTTCCCTGGCAAAGGCCTTCTCAAGTGTTCCCCTCCCTATTAATCATCCCTCCCCAGAATTCTTTTAGCTATATTGTTTCACAGTTCTTTGTTCTTTAACTCCTTTTATGGTCATTCTTCTCTATCCTCTCTGTGTGTCTATATTTTCAAATGGATCTTAAACATTTGATCATCACTTGTCATGCCTTACATTTATTTTTTTGTTCTTGCACAGTCCGCTGGGGTTACAGGCACGACTGGCATTTAGTACATAAAATGAAAGAAAAAAAAAAACATCTCACTGCCATCGAGTCAATTCCACCTTGTAGTGATCTCCATTGGGTTTTTGAGGCTGTAAATCTTTACAGAAGTAGATTTCCCCATCTACCTTCCATGGAGTGGCTGGTGAGTTTGAACCACTGACCTTCTGTTAGCAGCCAAATGCCTTATCATTACAAAGTGAGAACTAGTAAGTTTCTAGACACTATTAGGTATAGTTATTTATTTTCATTCAAGTGGAAACTTCATTAGACTATTAATTCATCAGCATTAAGTATTTCAGTAAGGACAAGGTTTATTTGGGAATAATTCTAAAGAAAAATACCTACTTGATACAATTGTCCATCATCTGTGAGACAGAAGACAAGTGGCACAAAAATTCTAGTTGCAAGGAATTTGTAGTGATAGAATTTGTAGTTAGGTTTTATACTTTGATTTTGAAAAACACAAATGTTTAATTGGTTCCATTTGAAAAAAAAAAGAAATTCTCATGTTGAAAATCCGTTAAAAGCTTAATTGAACATAAAATGTGCATATAGCATCAACAGTACAAACATATGGACTGTCATATTGTCCCATGCAGGCTAATTGTCTTTCAGACTGTGTCATCTTGTGCTTTCAACCTTTGTTCTTGTTTTTGTCTTTAATTGCATAGTAAAACTTAAATGTATTTAATTTCCCTGTCAGGGGTTGTCTATAAACTTGTATAAATATATTTTGATATTTTTCCAGTCTTTATATTATCTGAGTAACAAGATCCATATACAGTATTTACACCTGAGAATGATACTTCCTTTTATTTAACTCAATACTTGAATTTAGGCAGGGGTGAGGAGTATGTGTGGAGGGAATGTTCCCCAGTGTCTGAGTGACTAGTGCTCTACTGACTTGTGCCTATGATCTCTACTTCCATTTGTAGCATCCTTTAACCATCTGTTGCCAAGTAGAATGTATAAAACTGAAATTCATTCCATAGTCCCTTTCCCAAAAGGGAGGTATGGCAGTGAGTGTGAGGAAGGAGGGAATAGGTAGACGTCTATGTAAAAATGAGGAACTTCTGAATTGTTCCTTTTATTGGCCAGATGCTGAGGTGACAATGAGGACAAAAACAGCTGAGGCAGGTATTCTGTGACATTAGAAAATCCATCATGAACAGACCCTTCTACTCACAGGCCAATGCCTTTGTTGTGTTTGCATTTAGTATTTTAGTACAAGTTTACCTAGAATAAAACCACTAAGAAAGAAAGCATTTTATTTTTACTTGAATTAAAAGTTTGTGAAGAATATTATTCATACAAAGACTGAAATATCTAGGAAAATCTCAATCTCTAAACAGACCAAAGAGTTCCAAAAAGCTAAAAGGATGAAAAATCAAGCAGGAAAGGAAAGGATGACTTGAGGACATTTAACCCCTGTCCCTGGAATGTTTTTCTTCCCACTTTCTATTTCTAGAATTCCAGGACATGATGAAACAAGTCTATTTTAGGCCTTTCAGCTTGCATTTATGTAAAAGAAGGCATTCTGATGGTAGTAGCCCTTCTTACCTAAGTAAGATGCTTTGTGTCTCTTTCAGGAGCTCTTTCTCTGAAGCTGCACCATGAAATCAGCCACTGTTCTCAATTCTCTTATATAAGAGTGTGTGTGTGTGTGTGTGTGTGTGGGTGTGTGTGGTTGAATGTGGTGAAATTCCCTGCAATTGGGTACTTCACAGATAACCCCTACCCCTATCCTATGCACTTAAAACTATACTATCATCACTAAGAAATAAGTAGGAAGATGTTTTTCTTCCAATGTTCCAGTGTTCTTGGATACTGCCATCTTGAGCATGGTCTGTCACTGGTTGTCTTTGTCTCTATTTTGTGCCTTGCCGTCTGCTCTGTCTTGCAGGCCTGTTTTGCCTGCTTTGCTCTTTTCTCCCATGCACTCTCCTGTTCAGTCTTACATATCTTTAGCCCCCCAGCTGGGTCTTGTGATTGATCACTCATGCTTTCTCATCTCATAATGAGTGGCATGCCTTCTGTTTCTCTCACATTGTGATTGTAGCTCTCTCGTATGGTGCTCACTGCTCCTGTGTCCCCTTTTATTGCTCTTTCATTCAGTGTCTCTGTTGTGAGTTATATCTTAGCAACGATGTTGATGAAATCTTTGTGTCGTAGATCCTGTGTGTACTGATCATGCCTTATAGAGATTTAGTCCTATCAACCATGACTGCTGAGTCACATTATATTACTTAATGCAAGTTTATATGCTTTCGCAAACAAAAGAGCACTTTCTGGTTTATTTCTTCTAATTTAATTACGCTTTTATGAAGAATTTTAAAGAGACTCTAGAATCCTGTGTATGGTGTTAGCTTAGTTACTGCCAACTGCATACTCAAGTGAACTCAGCACATGTTACCTGTTTTTATGTCTCTGAAATACGTTCCTACATGACTAGCTGTTTTCTTGACATAAAAGTCTTGTTCCTATTCTAATGAATATAAAATGCTTCTTTTTGAGTAGTTGCTAAATTTTTGAGATAATTTTAAATGCAATTTCTTTTTTTTCAGGATTTTAAAATCATTATACTTTCTAACATTCACTGCTGCTTGGTATGATTTCTCTGAGAAATTTTCAGTATTTTATGTTGTCTCTTTTAAAATCTACTTATCCTCCTTTTACAGGCAGTGCCTTGAAAAAGTCCTTGCTTCTTCTCCTACAGAAATGATAAGCTCCCATGATGATATCCTCACAGTCCATCCTAACTTCCAATGATTACTTGCACAGCAGTGATTCTAAACATGTCATTCTGGATAAGGACTTTTATGCTTAGGGTTCTTCAGCATCTCCCCATTGACAAAAAACAGACTGCATAGCAAGATCTGCCCCTGTAGACTTTCTCAATAATAAATTACCCTACTCACTATAAACCGTGTGTTTTCCTTTAGCATGACATTCTATTTCACAACCATGACTTCTCACATACTGGAACCTCAGTCTGGAATGCTCTTATTTTGTCTGTGTACTTGGCAGTCTCCTACCTACCCCACATTCTTAAGAGATTGTCCATCTCTTGACTACGTATAATTGTAAAAATAACTTATTAGCCCAAATAACTGAATATGAAATGTTAGAAATTCATCAGATCTATTTTGGGGCCAAAGGAATTTCTTGGAACATAGCTACTTTCTAGTAGACCTTAATTGAAAGGATGGCCTTTGTACTGTTCTGGTTACACTCTGCCTATTCTTTTTGCAAGTCATGTATAGGAGATAGAATGTGCAAGTCTGATATATAGTTATCACCATAACCAAAAAAACCAAACTCACTGCCATTGAGTCAATTCCGACTTATAGCAATCCCCATTGTGTTTTTAAGGTGATAAATCTTTATGGAAGTAGATTGCCTAGTCTTTCTTCCATGGAGTGGCTGGTGAATTTGAATGGCCAACCTTCTGCTTAACAGTCAAGTGCCTTAGGCACTGTACCACCAGAGCTCCTTGGTTATCACCAAAGAAAGGAGAAACTAACTGGCCTTTAGGTGGACTGACCCTGACTTGTTAATGCTCTGACCTTTAAAAAGAGTTGGACCAGTCAGAAGCGACAGTAATTCTAATGTTGTTCTTAGGTGCTGTCGAGTTGTCCCTGACTCATAGTGAGCCTGTGCACAGCAGAACACAACACTGCCCAGTCTTGTGCCCGCCTCACGATCCTTGTTATACCTCAGCCCGTCGTTGCAGCCACTGTGTCTATCCATCTCATTGAGGGCATTCCTCTTCTTCGTTGACCTTCCACTTCACCAAGCATGATATTCTTCTCCAGGGAATGGTTCCTTCTGACAACATGACCAAAGTAGTAATTCTAATAGAAATATTTAAAATTTATGTGTGCTCAACCTTCCTCGTCCATGCCCTTAACGGAGTTGCTGTTGTTTTGAATATTTTGAATATTTGAATGAGGATTGTAAAATGAGAGTCCTTTAAATTATCTTTGATC
The DNA here is from genome assembly GCF_000298275.1 of Orycteropus afer afer. NCBI lineage: Eukaryota > Metazoa > Chordata > Mammalia > Tubulidentata > Orycteropodidae > Orycteropus > Orycteropus afer. Next base: position 4,920,202 of record NW_006921772.1, read on the forward strand.
AAATAAAAATACTGTGGTTTAGAATTAAAAGCAAAAGATCTGTACACAGACCGTTCCATAGCGTTCCCAAATGTGGTTGGATCAATGGTGTCCTTCAAGATTCTGGAGGAACTGCAGAGCACAGCTATAAGTGATGATGCTAAGGATGAAATTTCAGGAGAAGAAAGATGAACACAAGTTCCCTTCAGTAGGTATCATGCTGGGCGGCACAGGAGATGGTGATGAATCACAACTGCTTTTATAGTCTTCATGCCACCAGAGTGGCTTTTGTTTATTCTTTGTAAGATGTATCTAAATTTATAATTTATACTGGGAAATATATTACTGGCATAACATACATTATGGAGATGTAATGTTAGGCATAATTATATTTAAAACCTAGTAAAGATATTGCTTTAAGGAGTCCTGGTGATACAATGGTTAAGTGTTTGACTACTAACCATAGAGTCAATGGTTTGAATTCACCACCAGTTCTGCAGGTGAAAAATACCTAGTGATCTGCTCCTATAAATATTACAGCCTAGGAAACCCTATGGGACAGTTTTACTCTGTCATTCACAGGCCCTATTAGTCAGAATTATCTCAAAGGCATATGACAACAACAATACAACTATTGCTTTAGTTGTTTCTGATAAAATGAAGGTAGCATCTGTTCAAATTTTGTCTTCAAAATTGTGTACATTTTTTAAAAGTTATATTTTATATGTCAAAATACCTTTATGATCTTTAATTTCTAATGAATCAGCAAGTTGAAGAACATAAGCAAGGCATTGATTATTAAATAACTGTCATGATCTTTAATATTAAGAAAAGCTTTTAATATGATAATGAATTATTAATTACATCATCTGTAACAAAATTATTTTTCCAAAAGTATGACTATGCTGGCCAAATATAAGTTTAAGTAGAAAATCTTTTCTTTAATCTGACTATTTGATGCTTATTCATTTTTTGCATACTTTATAGTATGTCATTCTGTGAATATTTGAGTAATAACACTTTTGCTTTGAAGCTTTCCATATGTTCAGTATAGTGAGTCATGAAGTAAAGGAAAAAAGCATTAGTTTGGACTTATGTTTGGTGATGATGATGGTGTGACAATGATATGTTAGTTATAGTATAAAAGGCTAACTTTCATTTCAGCCCATATGTGTAAGTCAGTGTTCTAAGTATTTTGTGTGGGGTAGTTTTAAGGATTAAATGAGATAGTAGCTCTGGTGGCATAGTGCCTGAGGCATTTGACTGCTAACCAAAAGGCTGGTGGTTCAAACCCAGAAGCCACTCCTTGGAAGGAAGATTGGGCAATCTATTTCCGAAAAGATACCACCTCGGAAACCCAAAGAGGGGTTGCTATGAGTCTAATTGACTCAACAGCAATGAGTTGGGTTTTAGTTTTATATGATGGGAGCCCTGGTAGCATAGTGACTAAGGCATTTTTGACTGCTGGCCAAAGGCTGGTGGTTCAAACCCACTAGCCACTCCTTGGAAGAAAGGTTAAGCAATCTACTTCTGTAGTGATACTGTCTCAGAAACACAAGGAGAGGTCACTATGAGTTGGGTCCACCTGAACAGCACATAACAACAACAATAATAGGTGTTGTCATTATTCTCTTCATACAGGAAAGGATATTTGAAGCATGTAGAGTTGAAATAACTTGCCCAGGTTGCTAAGTGTTTACTTAGGTTCCAGCTGGTCCAACCCCACTCAGTGCTCTTCTGTGTATTAAATAAATAAACATATAGATATAAAAGCAGAGCTGCTTGGATTGAAATCAGGGGCACAATTTAGAGCTTCCATTTGCTCAGCCTCCCTCACCCACTATAGGTTCAATTTGATAATCTGAACTGAGAGGTTGGTCCAGGCTCCTCATTTTATAGCTAATGATTGCTGCATAGAAAGACCAAGTGACTGCCTGGGTCCTCCCCAGGGCCACTTATTACCCATCAAGTTCTCATTATTGCCCATCAAGTATTGTTTCTGCTTCATCATTAGCTCTAAGATTTAGTTTTACTTTAAATGCACTCTGGTGGTGCAGTGTTTAAGGCATTTCACTGCTAACCAGAGTCAGTGGTTCAAACCCACCAGCTGCTCTGCAGGAGGAAGATGAGGCCATCTACTTCTGTAAAGATTTACAGCTTTGGAAATGCTATGAGTTGGAATTGACTTAATGGCAAGTTTTTGTTTGTTTTTTAATACACTATGGTTGTGTTGGGAACTGGGCAATCATTAATTGAGTATCTATCCAATCTTTGATTGAATGTCTAGAGACTGATACCTAGAGGCTTATTGAGGCTAATGAATAATTAAGAGCTTATGGAGACTGAATTCACTGGCTCAGATGCCTAAAACCATTACATGAGCTCCCTTTGTTTTGAACAACAAGAGAGCATTCACAGAGAGCTGAGCCAGAAATGCGGTTTCATCCTGTGTAAGATGGAGTGTTTTGCTTGCATTTTCTGTACAATAGTGAGTTTGGGAATGTCCCACTGCTATGGGAGATGGGTAGTGAAGATTTCACAAAGAAGCAAGATGTGGTCATTAATTGTGTGACCAGAATCAGTCTTTTATGAACTGGAAATTATACTGAGAGGCATAAGATTCCTGAGGAAGACTGGAACCTGGTTATACTCAGACTACTTTCAGCAGTTTGGAAAACTGAATGAATCCTTTTCTTCCATCATCAACAGGTCTGGTGTCTTTTTAACATATTCCTCAAAGTTGGACTAAGATCCTGTTCTCATAGTCAACTTCATTCAATAACTATATTATACTCAGTGACCATTCCAGATTCTTACATTTGGGTGTCAGCACACGGGTGGTCAGTTTAATTATCTGTTACTAGTTCAGTATTGCCTCTATTTAAAATCAGTTTCCTTATATACTAAAATGGGGAAAAGTTCAAGAAAACTGTTTTTGTACTTCTTTTAGGAGGATGGTCATAATTTATCTTTCAACCAGACCTTCCTATGGGATCACTTTCTAGAATGAATATA
>NW_006921772.1:4923339-4925251 GCF_000298275.1 Orycteropus afer afer
GTAGATTTCTCCGTCTTCCTTCTGAGGAGTGGCTGGTGTGGTGGGTTTGAACCACCAGCCTTCTGGTTAGCAGTCAAGTGCCTTAGGCACTATGCTACCAGAGCTCCCATATATATATAGTATATGTGTATTATTGGGATACTGGTTATCTTTGCTGATCAAAAAAAAGAAAAAAGAAAAGAAACTCACTGCCATCAAGTTGATTCCAGTTTCTGAAGTGGAAGTGATTGCTCAGTCTTCCTTCCGTGGAGTGGCTGGTAGATTTGAAGCACCAACCTTCTGGTTAGCAGTCAAATGCCTTAGGCACTATGCCACCAGATCTCCTAACTTGGCTTAAGGAAATTTTAAAGATCTTAGGGTTCATTTTAATCATTGATGAAACATGATACCATTTTTACTAAAAATGTAATGTAACAGTGATGGGAAAAATAAGGAGATTTTAAATATTTTGTTGTTGTTAGGTGCCATCAAGACAGTTTCAACTCATAGTCATGCTATGTACCACTGAATGAGACACTGCCTGCTCCTGCACCATCCTCACAATGGCTATGTTTGAGCCATTGTTGTAGCCACTGTGTCAGGCCATGTCCTTGAAGCTCTTACTCTTTTTTGCTGACCTTTACTCTATCTAGCATGATGTTGTTCTCCAGGGACTGGTCCCTCCTGATTACACATCCAAAGTAGGTGTGACAAAGACTCACCATCCTCACATTTAAGGTGCATTCTGGCTGTACTTCTTCTAAGACACATTTGTTCTTTCCTAAATATTTAGGTGGCCATTTTTGTAATGTCAAACATGGTGTTACTCTCTGAACTGTTCAGGAACATTAGGGACAGCAGAAAAGTAAGATAACTTCTGTGAAGTCTACAAATTATAAATCTTAATATAAGCAAATAGACAGTGGTTTGAGCTCTGTAACCATTCTCATCCTGGTTTCACATATAACATGCCAGTGAATGTCATCAGATGTTGCTGTAACTGACTATCCACTTAAAAATATAGCAGATTTTCTTTGGACAAAAGAATCAAATCTTTAAAATAGGAATAGCTGAACAAGGGAAATTTGGGGACTGTGCCTTTTTCAGAAATTGTATTCCTTAACAATAAGGAATATGAGTGTTTCTGACTGGGAGATACATGAACATGTAAATCTCATCACATGTATGGTATTCTTTTTATAATAGTAGGATTTCAAGCTATTTATACATTGGCTTGTAGAGGAAAGATGTAGCAGTAGATTTTTCCGAACTGGCTACACTGTCATTTTTACCTTAAAATGAAGAAAACTATAATAATTTGAAAAAGATTTGTTAAAATAAGACTTAAACATAACACATTGTTTTTCTTATGGAAGCCTCTGCCTAGAGATGGTTCACTTGATTTCATTTAAAAAAATGTCATGGAATTTGTCCTTTAATTTGGTAAGACAGCAAGTTTCTTGCTTATGTGTGTGTGGTATGTGTTAATGCGCAAAACTGTTCTGTTTATTTTAGTTATGCTTTTTTTTTTTTTGGATAGTGGGCTTATATTTTCATCCAATTAATGCCATTTAATTGAATGGCTCTTATGCAAAGCACTGCATATTGGATGTTATATATATAACACTTCTGATCTGTGGAAGAATGACTTAGAATAGGAATTATTAGTGCTGCTTTACTGATAAGAAAGCCAAAGTTTAGAGAATTTTAAGAAAATGACTTTGGAAAGGTCCTGCAGAAAGTAGGGTTGTGGAGATTCAAAAGCCAAGCCCTTTGGCCCCAATGCATATACACTTTTCATTGTGTCACCCTTGCACCTAGAACAAAATGAATCCAAAGAAAGCTATTTCAAAGGTATATTATATTTCCAACTACTGATTAGCAGCAAAATGGTAAAATACACATAAGCTTTTGGATAGTGCTTTATTTGGGC
>NW_006921772.1:4925416-4926492 GCF_000298275.1 Orycteropus afer afer
AAAAAAGGATGTAATAAACATAGCATTTAACCACATGTCTACATTTCAATATTTATTTCCTTTAAATGTTACTTTTTTTTTATTGGAGAGAAATAAAAAAAATTGAAGAATATCAAGTATTATCATGACCATGACACTGTCAGAAGATTATGGTGAGAAGATTTCCACTAAATTTTAATATGCAATGCTTTCTAATAAACAGATAAAGAACCCTGGTGGCACAACAGTTAGGCAGTTAACTGCTGACTGAAAGGTTAGCGGTTAGAATACATCTAGCTACTTCATGGGAGAAAGACCTTGGGAACTGCTCCCAAAAAGATGATGTTTTTGTTGATAAGAGTCACAGACTCCATTCCGACTCATAGTGACCCTATGAACAACAGGATGATCCTGTCCTGATCTAGCCTCACAATTGTTTCTGTGTTTCAGCCTATGATTGCAGCTACTGTGTCAGTCCATCTCTTGAGAGTCTTCTTATTTTTTGCTCATCCTCTACTTTACCAGCAGTAAGCCAGCCCCAGGACCAGCAGAAGGCAGGTGTTTTCCTGCAGGAAGCTGCCCCGGGGACAGGCTGCAGTAAGCCAGCCCTGGGACCAGCAGAAGGCGGGTGTTAGTGCCACGGGGCAGGCTGGGATAGCAAGTAGGGTGGAGGAGACCAGGAAATGAGAAGAGCAATTGGGAACAGCTAATGGAGACATACTTGTCTGTCAGTTTGCTGTACTGTGGTGGCTTGAGTGTTGCTGTGAGGCTGGAGGCTATGCCACCAGTGTTTCAAATGCCAGCAGGGTTACCCATGGGGGACAGATTTCAGTGGAGCTTCCAGACTAAAACAGACTTAGAAGAAGGAAGAGGCCATCTACTTTTCAAAGAATTGGCCAGTGAAACCTTATGAATAGCAGTGAAACACTGTCTGATATATTACTGGACAACTCTGTGAATAGCCCTGAAACATTGTCTGATACAGTGCTGGAAAATGAGCCCCTCAGGTCAAAAGAGACTCTAAAACTTGCTCTTGCATGGAGAGTAGCTAAAGCAAGTGGAAGAATTGACAGGATAAGAGAATTGAACAGAAGATT
>NW_006921772.1:4941124-4951933 GCF_000298275.1 Orycteropus afer afer
ATGCTAATATGAGATTTTAATAGCTTAATTTATACTTTTTCTTAAGTTAGATAAGTTGAAAGCTCTTTGAGCTAGAGAGACCTATGCAATTCATCTTTTTATCTCCACAGAAATTAGTACAGTTTGTAAGGTGCAAATATTTGTTGTATTGCACATTAATTGCAGGTGTATTCAAAGCAGCTTTATATTTATATATTTTAAAATGTGCAAGTAGGTGTATAGATATACTTCATAGGAATTCTTTCTTTTGTGAGGATGTATTAATTTAGTTTAAGAAAGTAGAACAAACAAGTGTGATGTCACTTTTCATTGTGTTCTAAGGTTCTTGCACTGAATCCGACAGTCCCCAGTTTTACAACCTTTAAAAAGTGAGACAAGTAAGCTTTGTGTCTTTCTAGCTTGAGTGCGTTCTCCACCAGGACCAAATTTAGAAAGAAAGGGAAAAGGTAGTATGTGACCGACCTGGCTTCAGTTTTGAAGTTTCTTTGCTGTTTGATGTGACCTCCTTGAATACAATATGGTACATTTGAGTGAAAGACTGTATTGTATAGAATTATGGTAATCCATGTTTTCTGATTATTTTAAATTACTTTGAAGAAGAGGGTTGTTCATTAACAGAAAACAAGGATATGGAAGGATGAGGGAGATGGTAAATTTTTTAAATTAGGATATGTACTCTCTCTGGTATTGAAAAATAGTTAACAATATTAAGAAATTCTTCCATGAAATTGCAATTTGTTAAAAATATTTAATATGGACACTCTTTAACCCAACAATCCTACTCCCTAACATTTTATTTATTTATTTATTTATTTTCAGGGAAAGCTAAAAAGCTTTGGGAGAAAAATGAATACGTATTGTTTATACATATGTTTTTTAAAGCATTGTTTGTTTATAAATGTGGAAAAACTGGAAATAACATAAATATCTATTATTGGGGTGAAGTTAAACAAATAATTATAGATCAGTAAAACACAACATAATTCAGGCACTAAAAATTATAATATTTATGTGTATTCATTGACTTTATAAGATCTTCTGACATATTCTAAGAAAGAATAGGTTGTTCAATACCCATACTTAAAATGATTTTATTTCTATAAAATTATGTATTTGTGTGTACAGATGACATGAAGATAATTCTATAGTATTAATTGGATTTGTCTCTGAGCAATGAGAATTTTCTCTCTTTTTGAAAAATATTTTAATTAATTTTCTACAGTGCCTGTATATTATTTTAATTCATCTACATAAATAAAAGTATTTTTAACCTATCTGGAAAAAAACACAAAGTATATTTGAAAGTTTATATTTTTGAACTGAAAATTATGGTTAGCTTCTCAAATAAAATTCTAATTTATTTTTATTCAGTTATTTAAGAGGTGAGGGAAATGCCTGCTAGTGTTAGATTGTTATTTGAAAAAAAATGCTGCTGATCTAGTAGTAAGTAATGTAAACCAGAAATTAATCCAGTGAGGAAAATGCTGTATTAAAAAATTAAAATCAGGTTTAAAAATTGACTTAAAAATTACATCTGGCTTTCTCATATACCATACATTCATTCACTGTATACTATCAGACAGCATTTCAAATTTTCCATTTGTAACACATTCCTCAATTAGTGGGATATTCTAGCTAGTCTTTTAGTAAGATTTGAGGACCATACATATTTTTAATTTTATGAATATAAATATTATGTTTTTGTAAACTAGTTCCATAATTTAGTTTTTTTTTAAAATCCTCTTTTAGGTTCTTTATAATAAATGATTCATTATATGATAGGAATTCGTAGTCTTTAGTGTTTCTTCTCCTCACATACATCTGTATTTAACTATTTTATTTTGATGCACAAACAACCTATTTATGATCTCTGCTTGCAACAATGTTCTTGGTTTTCTTTATGAAACCAAAAATTTATTTAAACATAGGAAAAACAAAGAATATATTTTTCTCACTCATCTTTACATGTAAAATGAACACATTTTTAAAACCATTTTCTCCCTTTGGTGAGAATAGAATAATGTCTTCTTTAGGAGATATATAATTTGATCAAAATTTACATCTTGGATTCTTAGCCTAATGTAAAATTTTCTTTATTGGCAACTCAGAACAGTGTTTTTCAAAAAACTAAAAAAAAGTTGCTATATTTAATGCACTAGCTTTCATTAATCCTTCCCAATGTATTTTAGCACTCATTAAATTCAATTGCAGATGAATCATTTCCATATCTAGGCTTTATAAAATTTATATCAATTTAATTAAAGGAAAGTGTCAGAAGCAGCATTCATGGCAAACTATATAGACACTAATTGAGTTAAACTGGGTTGAAAATTTATATACTTTAAACTTTTGGCTTAAAAATGTTTATTTCATTTGTTAACAGTGTTTCCTTTTCTATGGATGGGGATCATGATATGTACCTCACATACCAGTTTTAGTAATTAACTGTGCTGATGTAGATAACTTAACTGCTAACCAGAAGGCTGATCATTCAAACCCACCAGCCACTCCTTGGAAGGAAGATGGGGCAATCTACTTCCATAGTGATACTGCCTCGGAAACCCAAGGAGGGTTCACTATGAGTCCTGTCAGACTTGACAGCACATAACAACAACAACAATATAGATAAAGGAGCTCTGGTAGTGTAGTGCCTAAGGCACTTGACTGCTAACCAGAAGGCTGGGGGTTCAAACCCACCAGGCAATCCTCGGAAGGAAGGTTGGGCAATCCTACTTCTGTAGTGATACTGCCTCAGGAACCCAAGGAGGGGTCGCTGTGAGTCGGGCCGACTCGATGGCACATAACAACAACAATGTAGATAAAGGGCTTAACGTAGTACTAGGCTCACAGTATATCCTCAATAAGTGGCAGCTTTCATTTATGGTTAATGTTCATTATAATTTCCGGTTTAGGGTTTGAGTTTTATTTCTTCATTAAGTTAACCAATTTGTAACTTTCCATACTATGGTGAGGTTTTTTTTTTTTTTTTTTTTTCTTTTTCTTCTGTATAAGAATTGAACTTTTAAGGTGTCCTTTGTAAAAGACTGTGAGACATTTCTAAGTTAAATGGTATAATAAAATAAATATCCTTTATGTATTTTAAATTGTGCCTTTTCTTCAACTCTTTTTTTCTTCAACTCTTTTTTTCTTCATTCCTCAACACAGTAACTGTTTCCAGAACATAAAGATTAAATCTTCTGGCTCTCAGTGTCTTGTTCAGGTCTCTTTAATGCTGTGGTGAATTAATTGTAATTTCTTTTAAATTTATACACAGAGACAGTGTGATTAAATTGACTTTATATTTTTGCATTAGATTTTGCATTCTATGTCCCTGTAGAACTCTATTTGTCAATATTCTATATAAGCTAAAATAATTTTCTTTATATTTATTGGGCAACAACTATTTATCAGGCTCTAGGTTGGATGCTAAGGTTATAATATCAAAACTACCTCTCAGGTGTTCAGGCACATACAGAACTCATTGCAATGTAATTTGGTAAGTGCAGAAACCAATATATTCATAAAATACTAGGCGAATAAAGAGTCAGAGAACTATGTAACTCAGCATCCAGGAAATGAATTTACCCCACACAACTCTTGAGAAGTTAGAATGATAAGTATATTCAGAATTATTCTTCTGAATTATCACCAAACCCTTAGCCATCAGTAAAGATTCACTTATGATCATGATAATTTCTTGACTATTAAACAAAACATCCTAATACATTTCAGTAAAAAAAAAAAAAAATTAACTATGGTAAACAACGAGGGTTAGGTGCATAGTGATTAACTGGAAAGTGCATCAGAAACTTAATTCCGTAAGTGTCATTACTAATCAAGATTTCACATTTTATTGGATTGAAATTATCCTTTAATTCTTAATATACACAAATGTTTTAAATACTACCATGATTGGATTACTGCCAGTTGATGTATTCAAAAATGACTTTCTTAATAATGAAATAATGAGTTTCTTTGATTAAAAATGAATGGAACACATTTTTCTCAAAGAAAATAGATACCATCCATAACTAACTATATCAATATTTTCTTAATATTTAAATTGCTGAAAATGTACTTTTATTATAGATATATTTGTTGCAAAGTTTAATGGCCATGGTAGACTTCAATCTTTAGCAAAATGTAAATATTAAAATAAGGAATACAGCAAATATAAAGATTCTGCCACTACCCTAGAATCTAACTTGGTGATCAAAGGAGTTATGTTTATAAGTCTGTTCATCAAATTCTCTGAGCCATATGCAGAAGAGTCAACATTGTGCTCTCAGTGGAAAGATTTGAAAAATTAGAGGTATCTCATAATGCAAAACCAACACCAAATGCTTTTCCCTTTAATAGCTACTAAGAATGCCAAATGTCCTTGTCATAGGAAGTGGATACAGTTTTATTTTATTTTTTTAAAAAAACAGAAATTTCCTTACTAATTATATCTTAGGACAGATTCTGTTTAAGTAATGACAGGATATGTTTCTTAATCCATGGTATCAGCTCTTTACAACCATATTTTTGAGGGTTGTCTTTTAAATAGAATATATTGAATAGTGTTCCCAGCCCAGACACAAATTGCTCATGTGATTAAAGGAATAATGTCTCAAGAGTAACAATGATCTCATTCAGATGTTACAGATTTGGTGCTGCTTTGTAGCTTGGTCTTAGTTCCTTTCAAGAGAAATTTTCAAAGTAAAGTAATTTTCTACCTTGGCCATATGTGTAACAAGGCATATTTGTGTTCCATATCATTTATCTGTGCAATATAATTATATTATCAATTATATATGAATAATAGTTGGTCAGTAAGAAAAATAACATATACATCTTAGAAGAATGACCTTCACTTGGAACACATTTCAGTTGGTGCTAAATAGTTATGTTGGAAGAGTTACTAACTCTAGCTGCAATTGTGATCGTCTTCAGTCATTTCTTTGAAATGAAGATTTCATGATTGCCTTTTCAAATCATTTTCAAAATCTTCCTTTTATACTTGTTTTTTGCCATGAGATTTATAAGCAGTATATTTTTTGTAGGTACCTGAAGAGATCGACACATATATTTGTTTAGTGAACAAGAGAGAGTAATGTAAGAAATTTATAGAACACTTTAGATATAAAATGACATTTGCTCCAAAATGGCTTCTAGATTAAAAACAGATTACTTTCCTTGTCTGGGGAAAATGCTGGTACTGACATATTGTTCCTTGAATTTGGATGAGTAATAGTACCAGAGCCATTTTAGGCTTAATTGAACCTAGATCACTCAGATTCTTAATAAATCTTATTCACTGGGTAGTGCAAACAGTTAAGTGCTTGGCTGATAACCAAAGGTTGGTGATTCTAGTCCAGACAGAGAGGCCCAGTGTGGTGCAGTGAATTATTTGGTATGGCTCTTCTAGCCATGGGCTTTGTGACTCTCACCAGATGACTGAGTGAAACTATGTAAATCTGTGGTGCTTTGTGGCCTCCCTAGGGGGATTGCATAGCTTGTTAGTAATGTAAATAAGGTGTATGGCACCCTTTTGGAAATGGGACCATGGAAATATGGTGTATGAAACCCTAATATGGGGATGGGTCAGTTTTGTCATTCCACTAGGCTTAAAAACAGCCCTCCAAGAGGCAGAAGGAGGAATCTCACTACTATCAAGAAAGAAACACCAGGAGTGGAGTGCATCCTTGGACACAAGATTCCTGCACTAAAGATGACGGCAGAGAGACAAAGGCAGCAGAACTGAGAGACCAGCACAAGACAGATGGGTGGGCTTGCTGGCCCACAGAGCAAGAAAGCTGAGGGTCTTTGGGCAGGAGGCTTGCTGGTAGAGTTTGGTGCACCTAGATGTACCGATCAGCAGAGGTAAAAGAGCTTTGTTACACTTATGGGAGCAGGACACAGAGGTTAAGCTGAGAGGCTAAGGGCCAAAGAGAGGTGTGTCTGAGGTCATGACTGAGGAGAGGCTATCCTGATCGAAAAATTGTGTCCTGAGCCTTCCTGAACCTGAATTGTAATTTGTTGCTTCCCTAATGAACTGAATAATTGTGAGTATTATCTGTGAGTTCTCTGTGCAAATTGCAATGAATTATCAAACTCAGCAGAGAAGTAGTGAGTGCCATGGGAGGGGCAGCTGGTGTCAGAAGTGGTGAAAAGATTGGAGGGGGGTGGTATGTATGACTTCCGCCTCACAGAAACCCACCTTGTGCGATCCTTCTAGGAGGAATTATTTGAGCACTTGATGATCTATTTCCAAGGAAACAGCATTTGAAAACCTATAGAGCACAGTTCTACTCGACACACATGACGTTGCCATGAGTCAGAATTGACTAGACAGTAGCAGTTGGTGGTGGTGGTGATGGTGGTTTAGTTAGGCAGTGAGTGAGGATATAGGATGAAAATGGTATTGATAAAAGTCGTGCCTTCATCACCTCAGAGGTTATCAATATTTTCCTTTCTTTTCTTACAAATAGCCTTTTCAATGCTGAGGTTAAGCCTATTTAATAGCACTGTAAGAAGCATACAGTGGTATGGATTACCATGTACACCCCTTTCATTGTCATAGCATCATCTAGAAATATTCTTTTATGTGATTAGTGATGATCAGTGTTGGCCTTTGACATTTTAGAGTACATTAGTTCGTGTATATTTTAGAAATCATGATTACTGTGGGCTCTGCTTTTTTCTACTGCATACTCAGAGTGTGTACCTACCTCATCAGATGGGTAATAGGCTGGTTACTGATTCCACTTCCATGATATTAAACTGAAATTGCTTAATCTCTTCCTTTGTTCCCCCAAGTTATAACTGTCAAAAGAAAAATACCTCTTCTGATAAGAGTGAAATGATTAGATACTAGCATTTTAAAAATATGTGTAAAAATTCCTAAGGAAAAATCTAGCAAATGAAGCATGTGAAGCCAGAACGAAAGCAGTATCTCTTGGAAAGGAGCTTCTTACAACTTCACAGTATAAATAGTAAAACAATTTTTACTCCTCAGTGTGTATTGATTTGGAAAATGAAAAACCGCACATTTATTTTACTTTTTCATTTTTCTTGTAAATCCGGAAGAACAAGAATTTGTTTTTAATTTCCTTGTTCAGGAAATTGGATCCAGTTAGTTTGCATAGTTATGATACACTTTAAAAGGGTCAAAGTGGGAATTTTTGTCTATTTTATTCACTTCCAAATCCCCAGCACATAGACCAGACCTTAGCCAATAGTAAGTGCTCAGTAAATATTACTAATGAACAAATACCTGATGTGGTATTCTATTGGAACTGTTGGCTTTGTGAGTCAATTAACTTTTATTATATCATCAGGCTAATCAAGTCAAAGATGCAGCCATTTGGTGTTACGGATTTTCTAAGAGAGGACTTTGATCTTTTGTAATAACTGTATCATTTTAATTGGTATTCGAGCTTTTAGAAAATGGATTTTGATGGAAGCATATGAATCCATGTTATGGAATGTAAAACTGGGGAGGGCTTTAGAACCTGTGCTCCAACCTGGCTCAGTCTTGTAGTCTTCTGGATGTCATCAGAGAGCCCATCACCACTGCTTGAAGGGCACCTTGGGGCATTTCTCCACACTGCTACACATCTAGCATATTGCTTCATATAGCTGGATACCATTGAGGGATGCCTCCAGAATGGAAGGGGGTACATGTAAGGAGATTCTTAGTAATGTTCTTTATTTTATGTCCTTCTACTTGATTAGCTTGACAGACAGTGGTTATGTGGCATCAGAGTGCCTTCAGCCCAGCTCTGCACTTAATAACTTTGTAAATTACATTGGACAAATTATTTAACTCTTGGTGCCTCAGTTTATCATGTATAAAATGTGGATGATCTTAATATACATTTCACAGGATAATTCTTGTGATTTAATGTAAGTAAAGTACCTAGAGCAAGGGTTGTTGTTGTTATGTGCCAGTGAGTCACACCTGACTCATAGCGACCTCTCCTTGGGTTTCGGAGGCTGTATCACTACGGAAGTAGATTGCCCCATCTTTCTTCCAAGGAGTGGCTGGTGGGTTTGAACCGCCAGCCTTCTGGTTAGCAGTCAAGTGCCTTAGGCACTATGCTACCAGAGCAAGGGTAAGCAAACTTTTTCTGCAAAAGGTCAGAGAGTAAATATTTAGTCTTTGCAAGCCATATGGTCCTTGTCATAGCTATATACATCTACAGTTGTAGAGTACAAGCAGCATAAACAAACAAACAAAAACAAAAACAAAAACAAACAAACAAAAAAAAACCTCACTGCTGTCCAGTCAGATCCCACTCATAGCAAGCCCTGCTTGGGTTTCCGAGGCGGTATCAGTACGGAAGTAGATTGCCCAATCTCCTTTCTGAGGATTGGCTGGTAGGTTTGAACTGCAGCCTTCTGGTTAGCAGTCAAATGCCTTACGCTTACCAGAGCTCCCACAAACAGTATAGTCATTCAATAAATGAATGAGTGTGGTTATGTTCCAATAAAATTTTATTTACCAGAACAGTTAGTTTAATGAGCTGTAGATTGCAGATCACTGGTGTATAATATTACTCAACATATAGTCAACCAGATTTCAAAATTACTAGGCAATTTGATTCTACCTTTAAAATTTTTCATTAAGTAGCATATCATGGACACATAGATGCCTTCAATGTATTAAAAAACAGAACATTTAAATATTCAATTTTTAACAAAAATACAAAATGATAATAGTATGAAAGAATGTCTGAAAATTTCTGAAGGAATTATGAAATAAGATTGGGAAATACTTTTAAAAGACTATAAATAAACTGGCCTGGAGATATAGCAAGTGTATATTTTTGTACTTAAGAGCTTTGCTTCAAGTCAAGTAACTGGGAAGCAACAAGAATAAGATGTATGTGTGTGTGTATGTATGTGAGAGAGACAGAAAGTGTGAGTGTGCCTGTGTGTGCCCTATTGGGTATGGACCTTCTACCAGTTTCTGCTAAGTGTGATTTGGTACAGAAAGTATGCTTATCTTTTGGCCAAACATAAGTTGAATATGAAGCAATATGTATATTTGAAAATGGCTAGATAATATATTATTGAACCAAACTTTTGATTTTATTGATCTATACTTTACTGTATAGTTTTATTTGACTTAATGCTAGAAATATTTTTCCAGTCCTATTTATATCAAGATTGTGTGTGGAGTCCCCAAAGTGACACCTTTGCTTTTGTACACTTTAAAGAGGTCTTTTGCAGCAGATTTGACTAATGCAATACCTCATTTGATTTCTTGACTGCTGCTTCTATGTGTGTTGATTGTGGATCCAAGTAATATGGAATCACACTTTTTACTCATTTCATTTATTTATTGAGTCATTCATTCAGTAAAAAATGTCTTAAGCACCTTCTCTAGGTTAGGGTCTTAGGGCAAAAATAGATAGATAGATAGATAGATTCCAGGCCATAAAGAGGCTTATATAAGGAGTGAGGAATTGGAATACCAGAATACTTAATTGTACTCATGCAGAACCAATACATAGACCAAGAGGCAGTTGTTTGAACAGAACAAGGAGACGCTCATGATTTAAAATCAGGAAAGGTGTGTGTCAGTTTTGTATCCTTTCACCATACTTATTCAATCTGTATGCTGAGAAAATAATCTGAGAAGCTGGACGATATGAAGAATGCAGCATCAGGACTGGAGGAAGACTCACGAACAACCTGTGATATGTAGATGACACAACCTTGCTTGTTGAAAGCAAAAAAACTTGAAGCACTTACTGATGATGATCAAAGATGAGGATCAAAGATTAAAGATGAGGATCAAAAATCCTCACAATTGGACTAACAAGCAACATTATGGTAAACAGAGTAAAGATTAACATTGTCAAGGATGTTACTTGGATCCACAGTCAACATGCATGGAAGCAGCAGTCAAGAAATCAAACAAGGTATTGCATTCATCAAATCTGCTGCAAAAGACTTCTTTAAAGTGTGGGAAAGCAAAGATGTCACTTTGGGGACTACAGTTTGCCTGACCAAAGCATGGTATTTTCAATCCCCTCATATGCATGTGGAAGCTGGACAATGAATAAAGAAGACCGAAGAAGGATTGATGGCTTTCAATTATGATGTTGACAAAAAATATGGAATATGTCATTGACCACCATAGGAACAAACAAATCTGTTGAGGAAGAAGTACAACCAGAATGCTCCTTAGAAGTGAGGATGGTGAGACTTAGCTCAAATACTTTGGACATGTTATAAGGAGGGAGCGGTCCCTGGACATCATGCTTGGTGAAGTAGAGGGTGAGTGCAAAAGAGAAAGACACTCAGTGAGATGAATTGACACAGTGGCTTCAACAGTGGGCTAACATAGCAATGATTGTGAAGATGGTGCAGGTCCAGTCAGTGTTTTGTTCTGTTGTACACAAGGTTGCTATAAGTCAGAACTGACTTGATGGCACCTGACCACAACTATATCAACAAGGCAGTTATATTATGGTTGACAAAAGTACCACAGAAGGACACCCGAATGGTTTTGAGTGTGCAGAGGGAAAGAGACACATAACTTAGTTATCGCGAGAAGATGACACCAGAGCTAAGATATTGTGGATGGGGTATTGTTAGTAGATTTAAGATTGCCAGGGAAGAGTCTATCAGACAGATGGAGCACCACAGACACCAAGTGAATCATTTGGAGTCAGTGACATGAGAGGAAGCTGGCGATATTACAAGTGTATATTTTTGTAATCCCAGGGATGGTGACTAAAGTTGGGGAATTGCATGATTGGATTTTCTCTTTAGGAAGAATAATTTAGCATTGTTGTTGTTGTTGTTATGTGC